>NC_142212.1:11977508-12129023 GCF_049639895.1 Pseudopodoces humilis | reverse complement strand
TTATTTCAGATGCTTACCTGGACTTGCTGGGGTTGCTGAACCTGTATCTGCTGCTCTGGCTGAGTTTGTTGCTGGATACTGGTTGTCACAGGACAAGCAAGTTCAAGCAAAGACCCAGCCACCTCTGTGCTGTCCGTGTAAATGCAGTTGCCACCCTGCTGATACACCATTGTGGTAGTGGCTGTCTGCTGAAACTCCTGGAGGGCTTCTGGCCCCTTGGAAGCAAGGGAGTCTAGAAACTCCTTCATCCTGTGCTGGGGGATCGTTCGCGCCTTCACACGGATGTATTCTTCAAAGGAAATGGTGTTCTCCAGAGAATTATTCATATTGCAAGGTCCTCAGGGTTCCTTAAGGAAAGAGAAAGTTAAAGTCTTAACTACAGCACTCCCTTGATGCAAGGACATTCTTAACTCCAGTAACTAATCTCTCATACCAAGTACTGTATGAAAACTGGCAAACATGCACAGCCAGATGCCCAAGACAGATGCTTTAGTTTTATGAGGCATCTTGTGCTACTACACTTCTCAGATTAACCCTTGGCAGCTCAGGGGAGTCTGAATGATACCCAGGTGTGAGGACTCCTCCTCCCAGAGCTCACTGCCATGTAAACTCTCCTAGCTCTATACTGCACCCAGACGAGGCAAGTCCTGTACCAGACAAATCCAGTCGTACATTCCATTTGTTTGCAGCATGCACTGTTAGCAAGAGAGGCTCAGAAATCAATATCTGCGGCCCTACTTTGCAGCCGCAGAGGTGGGAAACTGAGCAGAGTGTTCTATCAGGCCGTACAGTTCTATTCTAGGCAGCTAATGGGAAGCACAAGAGCAACAGATGCAGCATTCAGCTCATTGCTATTAGGACTAGGACAGCCTCATCGATTTGAACATAGCAAGCAAAAGGAGAGCGCTGGAATTGAGGTATTTCCTCAAACTGGGAACTACACACATGGAGAAGCCGAGCTCTGCAAATGACAAAGGCAACTGCAGCATCAGTTCTTGATCTCCTTTTAATATAGGAAGAGGTTAACATGAAACATGCCGTGCGTGAAGACAAAAGAAAGACAGAAAAAGAAGTTAAGATGATCAGGGTGGAAGTGAAAGCAAAGAAAAAAACCACCACCACCAAAGATGACTCCACCTGAGAACATCAGACAGCTCTAGGGTATACTCTGATAGCATTCTTCTCTTATTGACATATCTTGTTTAAACCCACAAATTGTTTTTGCAGTGAGTATACTGGTTGTTTCTAAGACACTACTTAGCCTTGACAGAGCATAAATACATTTGAGATATAGCATCACCAGATACTGAGACCATCGTGAAAAGATGTGAAACAACACAAGATCAGGACTAGAAGAAGTGATTCAGCACTACTAGATCAAGCTGCATAAAGGAGGAAAAACAGACAGACATCACTATGTACATTATGACTGTAGGTCTAAAGAGAACAGGTAAAAAAAACACAGCTTTATGTATCCTTTCAGCATGATTTAATAAAGTAGAACTGAGACAGGGCTATGTTTGAACATAGGACTGCAAAAGTCTGCCTGAGTGAAAATTCTAGGCTTTCACTGGCACTTAAGCACACTGCACAAGTCCAGTTCCAGTTATCACCAAATCCTGGGAGAGCTGAAGCAAATTCTAACCCCTCTTCACTGTTACGTGACAGCAGTCCAAACATACAGTTTTTGTTTACATGGAGGTTCATGGCTAGTGCATTGGACTAGGCTCACAGAGAAAAAAAACTACTATCAAAGGTAAGGGGAACCCACGTGAGGCAACCTGCGCTCTATCTATGGTATCTGAAGTCTTTAAGACACATTTGTTGTTGTACGAAACTTCCACAGAAGATATTCTTAAAATATGCAGCCTGTTTAGTAAAAAGCACAGGATAATAGTGTTCACACAGCAAATCCAATAGTTCTGTAAATACCAGCATACAGAAGCTCCTGTAGAGCCCACATCTGGACAGAAAAAACATTATTTCAGAGACACCAATCTGACATTTTCAAGCCCACTCTGGGGGATAGAGCCAGTAAGACTACTCACTTCTCCAGGAGCCACCTAAGAGTACGCTACACCTTTACAGCACACATTACTAACCCCTTCCCAGGTGACCATATGGCCATGGTGAATCCAAGGAAGAACACTGATGTTAATGCATCCACAGGGACTCAGACAAGACCTACACTGAAATGTGTTTCGCATCTAACTGCATGATGCTCCGTTATATACTCTGAGGTTGGAAAACAGATTTTGAGCAATTAACTTGTTCCAGTCTACTTCTTGGAACTTGCAAGTATTTGACTTCAATACTACAGTGAGGTTTTCAGAAGAGCATCATTATTTTCTATGTCCACCCTGAGATGCAGATACAGCTTTGAGAGGGAAGACTCTTCTGAAGAGTAAGCCTCAAGGATGCCATGCTGGGATCCCAGACATGAATGCCACAGATGTTCTTTGACAGTCAGCAGCTGCTGCTGAATTGGATGGGCTCACCTCTCCCAGGTGCTCCCTTCCTGCTCCTGCACTGTTTTTTATTATGTTGTAACAACTCAGGGAATAGCTATCCACCTTCTGTTAACCTTGTAAAAGGAGAGAGTAAGAAGTCAGCAGGGCCGCTGTTTCAAATGGCAGCAGTTAGCCCTCAATTCTACTTTTGAAACTCCAACCTTTCTTTCAAAAGTTGTATCATTCTCCCACATAAGCGACCAGAAGCCACAACCCCAGAAGCATAAGCAGCAGAGGTCCGCCACCAAACCATCACCGACCTCTTCTGACCACCAGGAAGCAGAACAAAGCAACCACTAATTTCTTAAATACAAATCCTTGACCCTGCTCAGTTGATTCATTTCAATTAGTTCTTGTTAGCATCAAAATCAAGAGCCTACTAGGCCAGTCTTCCCCTATTAGTAAATCTTCCTCTCACACAAGCTGTCAGAAGAAATCTCTTTAATTTCTTCTACCATGGAAAAAAATATTCCTTTACATTTTCTTAAAGTTACTATACTAATAGCCACTAAGCTGAGCCCCTGCAGTATTCCAAGTGCCAGGCATGGAGCAGAGCCCCACCATGCCACAAGGCATCTGTTCCTGCCCTAAAAGAGCAGCAAGATCCTCCCTGGCTTTTCTCTACAGCTGCAGTTACAGACCCTGTAGGTAACAGTGTCTCCCAGCGTCAGTATCGTTCATATCAGTTTTAAGGCTGCTTGGGATTATTCACCTAGAAGCACTGAACCACCCAAAACTGCACTTCACAAGACCCTACACAGCAGTAGAGGTACCAGGTTCAGAGAAAGATTCAGAAATGTAATGCTGCACACACAGAAATTTTACTTATTAAAACTAAACCAACCTGCATTTATGGCAGAAAACCTCTGTAAGGCTCTAGGGTGCATTCAACAGGCTTTTGTAGGGCAACACACACAGCTTGCTGCTGCAGTCACCACTTTCACTGTTAGTTATTAAAGCACACTAACTTTTGCATTCCATTTATCCAACAGACACGCACTGGAAACAGCAAATGCCCACCCTCACTGGATCTCAGCTACATGTTTTAAATATTGCATTTTAAAATTTAAAAAAGAGCATCTAGGCAATAAGTTTCTCAAATAAAGGAAGGCACCTCCTCTCTGTGCAGCATAAGTGCATTTTTTTCAGGAAGTAAGTTCAAGAAATTCTTTGAAGATTATGAGCACATACGGTTAGTTGATAAAACTTAAGACTGAGGTTACTGAAAACACACACACAACTTGCAGCATGTGGACAATCTGGACTCACCAGTCACCATGTTGCATGTATTTCTGCTGCTCTTGTCCTGAGCTCTTAGACTTGTAACGTTCTGGAGAAGACAGAACAAAGAAGCCCTTTCCATCCCCAGTTCCTCTTTCTTTATTAAGTCATTTTATTTTTAATATGTATTCCATTAAGAAAAAAAAAAATCAGGAAACAAAGATATGATCATCCACGCAGACAGCAGCTCCTACTGAGGAATTGCAAGATGCCCAATTTCTAACCATCGTATCCCTCAGCCTGGTGGTACTGAGAACGACTGTGTGAGCACATCTGTCACAGAGCGACGTGCGGCGACTGGCGCGGCACGGTGGGTAACACCGGAATTACTGGCACACAGAACTTAGAACAAGGCAGCAGCAGCAGTGACCGTATCCAGAAGCCCCTCCGCGCTCCCCTCCGCAGGTGTTCCCGGTGCTGCCCCGAGAGACAGCCGGGAACGCTATGGACCGCTCGGCCACCCAGCCAAGACGAGACGAAGCTCCGTATTTGGCCCTGAGAACGTCGGCCGCAGCTCAGCCTCTGTCCTGCCCAAGCGGGGACGCGGAACCCATGGGGCTTCCCCCGCCCGCGGGGACCCGGCACTGCCCCAGCCGCTCCCGCCGCCTTTGTTTGTCGGCGGGGCGGCCGGGCTGGGCCCGCAGGCGGCGCCGTGACACCGCCTCCCCCGCCCCCCCGGCAGGAGCCATGTCGGGGGCTCCGCGAGGACGGGGCCACCGAGGGCCGCGCACAGGCCGCGCCTTCCGGTGCCTCGCTGCCCGAGGCGGCGGGGGGGGGGGGGGGGGGGGGGAGCAGGCGACGGGGACGCGCCCGGGGCCTGAGGGGCAAGAGCAAGGGGCGCGCCCGCGCGGGCCGGGAAAGCGCGCGCGCGGCAGGCGGGGCCGCCCCCTCCCCCTCCCCGCCGGGCCCGCGCCGCCCCCGGAACCGCCGCCTCCTCCGCCCGCGCCCGAAGGGAGGCCCCACCCAGCCCCGCCGCCGCCGCGCACTACCCCGGCCCGCCGGCCCGGCTGCGACGCGGCGTGACCCGGCCCCGCCTCACCCCGGCCCTGTCGCCGCCGCCGCCTCGGCCCCGAGTCTTTTCCCCTCACAGCTCCCTGGGCGCCATCTTACATTCAACCCCTTGCAGCCAATCACCGCGCTGCTCTAGCCTCGCGAGAGCGCGGCTCACAAGTCCCGCGAGAGCTCATCTCCTAGGCCCGCCCCGCGCCTTAAAGGGGCCTGGCCACGGCGGAGTGCGGGGAGGGTGCGGCCGCTGGGGGGCGCCCTGCGGGGGGGTGCGTGCGGCCGCGGTGACACACAGAACGCGGTGGGGACACGTAGGGACAGGGACAGACCCTCGGCAGTCGGGATACCCGGGACGCTACCAGCACCGCGTGGCTGTGTGGCGACGCCGGTCGAGGGGCTCCACGCGGCCGCCCCGCTCCTTCGCGGCATGCCGGTGCAGCCCGGCCCCCATCCCCACACAGCACCTGGGATGAAGCTTCGGGTTGCGCCCGTGGGGGGCCAGACCTCGGTGCAGGGGCTCCCCGGGAACGGCTGAGGCCTGCGCGGCCTGTACCGGAGGGGCTGCGTCGTGCCCCGGGCGGCACCGCGGAGCGAAGTGTCCCCATGGAGACGGAGGATGCCCTGCGCCATGGGACCGTGCCGAGTCTGCTTTAACGTGCCCATGTGCTCGGCGCGGCCTCCCCAGCCCCGGCCCCGCTTAAGGTGGCTCGTGGGGCTGGGCAGGGTCTCCCTCCACTTACTTCAGGTCCAGGGACACAGGCACGGGGCTCAGGGGATGGGGTTCATGCCAGTTCCGCGGGGACACCTCTCTGACCCCCAGCCCGGGGCCGAGCAGGGACCACCCCGCTCGAGTCCACCTTAAGGGGGGAGGGCGCTCCGGCGGTGTTTGTACACAGTGTGCACACCCTGCCTGCACCCCGTGTGCCCTGTCTGCACCCCATCCTGCACCCCCCCGAGACACTTCTCCATTCCACCCCAACACCCTTGACCCCAGTCCGACCTTATGGTGCGGGCTGGGGGAGCTGCAGCTTCTATGGGGTCTCATCAGTGCTACACAGCAGATAGGAGCAGACCCAGAACAAGGGAGACACCCCACACACACACCCTGCCAACCCAAGGCTCATCAGGGGGGCAGACACGAGACCATCCCCACCCCAGCACCCCAAGACAGTACAACAGGAGGCAGGGACAGGGCTGGGATCTCTGTTTATTGAGGCGATGCTGGGGGGCACCCCAGGGGACTGCACCAAGGCACGGTGGCACTGGGGGTGTGCAAGGACCCCCAAGGAAGCAACACCACGGTGGTGTAGAAGTAGTGGGTCTGTCAGGCCTTGCCAGGATCCTCCTTGAGTGTCACTGTGCGGTTGAACACCATCTGGGGAGAAACAGAGGGTCTGCTCAGAGCCCCACTGCGGGCAGGGGGTGCTCACAGAAGTGTGTGCAGGCTGCCTCACTGCCCCCATCCCACAGGGCTCACCTTCCCCTCCTCACTGTCGGGATCCACGGAGAAGTAGCCCAGGCGCTCAAACTGGAACTTGTCAAAGGGTTGAGCGGAGTGGACAGAGCTGTCGACCAGGGCATTGTGCACCACACGCAGGGAGTCCTGGCAGGGGGGACAGCTCAGCCAGCACCCCTACCCTTCTGTCCTCTCCACAGCCCAGTTTCCCCCAGCTCCTCTTCTCCCCGAGACACAGTAAGGCCTTGCCCCAAGAGGTAGGGTGTACATGGAAGTGGGTGCCTCAGGACTAGGTGCAGGAGGTCCCTACTTTCCCCCCAGACCCATAACCTCAGCTCCCACTACTCACAGGGTTGAGGTCACTCAGAAAGCCACCAGGTACCTCCAATGGATCCTCAGGATTTTTGTGCAAAAACCTGTCATGAGATAAGAGTCTTATCCCAAAACTGCCAAATGAGGAGACATGGTGCCACTCATGGGACCCCAGAGCATCACCTTCCCCACCAAAGATCTGGACAGACTCCAGCAGGGCCTGCTGCTGTACAGCTGCGTTGCTGCTCCATCACTGCTGAGCTTGCACTGGCCTCAGTTGGCAGCCAGATACTCACAGTCGCTCATAGAGCCGCACTTCACAGGCCAGTGGCACCGACACCCAGTGAATGAAAGCTTTGGGCTTTTCCGCTACATCCGACTTGGTGCAGGTCACCTCCAGTTCAATGACATGCCCACTGACATCCTGAGGGAGAGGAGATGAGCTAAGCTGTCAGGCAGCAGTCTTATCCCATGTGGCAGGCCTGGGGCTGAACCCCCAGCCCCACAGCTCAGGGACACCTTGTTCTCCACTGTGAGGCACAGGGCAGGCAGAGAGCAGCCACACAGGCAGCCTGAGCCCTCACTGTGTCCAGAGCATCCAGCGTTAGATGACCATTGCTGCTCTTCCCTACTGGGGCATGCTCATGTCCTAACATTCCACAGCCCAACCTCATGTCACTAGTACCCACAGCCACGCACCTTGATGACATTCTGGACAGAGATGACATAACCAGTGTGGCGCAGCCCCACTGGCTGTCCGGGGGCCAGGCGCTTGTAGCCCTTGTCTGCCTCCTGTAAAAGAGTTCACAGCTGCATGAGGGGTCCCAGCATGGGCAGCAGGTCCCCCCTCCAGCACGCCTCTCTGCCCCTACTCCTGCCATCCCAGGGATCAGTGATCCCAGGGCTGTTTGAACTTCCATGTTGCTGTGGGACATTCCCAGAGACAGGCCAGATTGAGCAACATTGGCAGAATCTGAACAGTGCCCATCAGAGCTGCTGGCCCATTTGGGAGTCACAGTCAAGTGCTCAACACCCACCTGTGACCTCTGTTTGCAGCACCAACACCACTTCCAGTGCTGCCAGGCTCCTGCTGCACAAGCTATATCTCCAAGAGTGAAGGTAGTATAGACCAGTGGGCCTGGCTTACCTCCCTGAAGTCTGTCTCCTCAATGTAGAGGGTCTGGTGGAAGGGCACTTTGTGAAAACCACGGCTCTCATCAGCTGGAAAGTTGGGCACAAGAACCTCCAGTGCCTGGGGAGAAAGAAGGCATGAATGCTGATCTCAAGGAATCCCACTCCCATGGGGAGCAGCCCATGGCAGTCTCACCTTCGGAGCAGGGAAGTTGGTGATGGTGACCTTGAGGGGCTCCAAGACAGCCATGGCACGGGGGGCCTGCTCATTCAGCACCTCACGTGCACAAGCCTCCAGCAGATGCGGCTCCATTGTCACCTGGGCAACTGTCACACCAACCTGGAGAACAGGGTGCTGTGACCATGCAGGCCAGGGGATGCAGCCATCTGCCCTGTCCCATCCTATCTGAAGCCTACCCGTGCACAAAAGTTGTTGATGGCCTCGGGAGGGAAGCCTCGCCGGCGCAGGGCTGTCAGTGTGAAGAGACGCGGGTCATCCCAGTCCCTGAGAAAAGACTGGTGTGACAACCAGGCATGCTCTGGGTGAGCCCCATCATGGCAGCTGGCCCTGCACCTACCTCACAGCACCTGTCTCCACCAGGCGGATGATCTTTCTCTTGGAGACAACAGTGTAGAGCAGGTTCAGGCGTCCATATTCCCACTGCACAGGGCAGTAAACATCCAGAGCGTTGCACAGCCAGAAGTAGGAGGAGCGCCTGCAAGGGAGGTACAGGCACAGCCCAGCTCAGCCCCATGGACATGCTGTCCCCCAGCACTGTGGCAGCCACCAGATGCTGCTCCCAGGTCTAGCTCAGACCTGGGCCATGATATGAACGGTGCTCACCTGGCCTGGAACTCCTTGGTGCAGAGGGAGTGTGTGATGTGCTCGATGGAGTCGCAGAGACAGTGTGTGTAGTCATACGTGGGATAGATGCACCTGCAAGGAACAGACACAGTCAGCTGAGGGCAGAGCACCGTGCTGCTCCACTCCTGACACCTGCTCACTCCCAGAAAATCCAGACCCATCCCCACCATATGTGCCAGGACACAGCAGGCCCTCCCTACCACTTGTCCCCAGTGCGGTGGTGTGGAGTGAACTTGACACGGTAGGCAACAGGATCCATTTTCCCATCCTCCATCACCAGCTTCATCCTCAGTGTGGCTTCCCCCTCCCCAAACTTGCCCTTTCTCATGTCCTGTGGAGAGGAAGAAAGCTGTCAGCTGAGCCACAGATCCAGCGCCCATAGGCATGCAGCACTTGCCCCAGCCAGGAGTACCTCAAAGAGCAGGAGCGACTCCTCCACAGGCCGGTCCCGCCACGGTGAGGGGGGTGGGTTGTGGCCCTTGATCTCCTCAACCTTCTGATGGCAGACATATGCCTGACCCCTGCAGAAGGGAAATGCGATCACCAGACATGAGTGACCCATCCCCTGGGCAAGGGGGAGCCCTGGCCACAGTGTAGGACATCAATACCACTCTGGCGCATTTCTCCTGCCCAACATGCTCACCTGCGAATGAGCTCCAGGGCCCAGGTGTAGAGCTGGTCAAAGTAATCTGACGCATGTGTCACTGCATAAGGCTGATAGCCTGTGGGCACGGGTGAAATGGAACAGGTTGGAGGGCCCAAAGGCCCAGCAGCAAGACCTGAATGCAGAGGTGTCCCTGGCACCTGGATTGATCCTGCCCTCCTCATCCCAAGCCTTACCCAACCACTCCACCATCTCCCGGATGGCTGTAAAGTACTTCTCCTCCTCCTTCTCGGGGTTGGTGTCATCATAGCGCAAGAAGCACACACCACCATTGGCCTGGGGATGAAGAGATAGTGAGCAGTTGCTCCCTGAGGGACCACAGGGCCAGGCCAGCAGCAAAGCAGCAGGGAAAAGCAGGGGTGGCTTGGTGCTTTTTACCTTGGCATAGCCAAAGTTGAAGTTAATGGCCTTGGCATGGCCAATGTGCAAGATCCCGTTAGGCTCAGGAGGGAAGCGTGTCCGTACCTGAAGAGGCAAAGGGGACATCTCTGTCCTTCAGCAGGAGACTTTTACATTCCCTGACAGCAGTGACATTGACACGAGCCCCTGGCAATCCTGCAGAGCACCCCGTGCTGTGTGGGTGCTGCCTCTGGCCTTACCCTCTGTGAGCTGCTTGTTCCTCACCCACCTGAACTGTGTCACTCTCACATGAAACCACTGGGCTGTGGGACATGGCCTCACCTGCCCACCCGTGATTGCCAGGTGCTGCTTCAGCAGGGCCATTGTGTTGGGCGTTATCACGTAGCCCACAGTCTTGTAGTTCTCTCCTGCAGGCAGAGGATGCTCAGGGCTGCAGCACTGCCCTAACAGTGCCAAGCCCAGCAGCCAGGGAGAAAGGACACAGGACCTGTCCAGTCCTCTGGAGCATGGAGAGCTGGGACCAGGCACAGAGCCAGTGGAGTGGCCTCACATATGGCAGCAGCTCCTAACACTCACCTGGCTTATGGAACTTCAGGGCTTCTCCCCGCAACTGCTCCAGCAGCGACTGTGTCTCTGTGCCCATGTCACCTGCAGGAAGATGGGGCTGAGCTCCCTGATCACAGCTCCCAGGGCCCAGCTCAGAAGCAGGCCCAGCAGGAACCAAAGGGCTGGAGAAGAGGATGGTCTCGTACCGTTCTCCACGACAGGCACCTTCTGTTTCTCTGCTGGGGCCGCACGGGCCTTTGCCACCTGCAGAGACCAGCACAGCATCCTGAGTGCCCAGCTGTGGCATATACCTTCCCCTCCTGGCCCAGCCTACTGTCCCCAGTGCTCCCAGACCTCTACCCATGGTGGCAGCTCAGCCCAGAGCAGGTACTTGGGACCTTGCCTGGACACTTTGCAAGAAAATACCATCCAAGTCTCCAGCCTCCCCTTCTCCTTACCTTTGGCTTCTTTTCCAGGTCAGCTTCTGTCTTTGGTCCAAGCAAATGTAGCACCTGGATAAGAGTGACAGAGTCAGGAGTCAAAAAGGCTCCCTGTGTCCTAAGGCCTGGAAGTGTCCTGTCCAGTCACCACTCCACTCACCCTGCCTGCACCTCGGTGGGGCAGGCTGTCCCCAGCAGTGGGCCCTCTAGGGGACTGGCTGACAGGTCCCACACCAGTCACAACACACAGCACACCCAGGGGACCACAGCAGCACCTGATGCAGTAACCTCGCACCTACCTGCAGGTCCACCTCGTTCTTGATGGTCTTTCCGTCTGCCCACCGCAGCTGGTTCCGTGCCTCCCCTGCAGACAGGGCACTCCGTGGGCAAGGGGCAGGGCCCAAGCCCGGGGGAGCTTCAGCCCGGCTACCGATGCAGAATGCCACACCCTTTGCCTCAGGGCTGTCTCTGTTGCTGAATGCTATGGCCCTGCCTGTGCCAGGGATCTGGCAGGATGGCTTCTCCCCATGGCAAAGGGCTGGCTCTCAGGATTTAGGGGAGCAGAGAGTGGCACTGGCAGTCAGGCACAGGGATGTGACAGCCACCAGCACCAGGCAGGGGCTGCCCTGGTTTCACTACTCACCCATCAGCAGCCCCATGTTGAAGTGGTAGCGCTCTGCCAGAAGCTCTGCTCGGTGCTTGCTGATCACAGCCTCCACCTGTGAGCAGCACAGGGACACCAGGGTGAGCAAGGCAGGCAGTAGCACAGCAAGAGCCAGTCCAATGTCCCTTGTGCTGTCTCCACAGGGTGACAGCCCCACTCACCGCTTCCTCGATCTGCTCAGGGGTGATGCAGACCCCCACACCACAAGCCCGCTCAAAGTCTGCCACGTCCAGGGGCTCCAAGGGGTGGCTCCTCACGTACTCCAGGGCAGCTTGGGACAGAGCAGAGATGAAGAGCGGGGCCCCGGGACCGGAGCCGGGGCCAAGCGGGGCTGGGACCGCACGGTACCGCTGAGCTGCAGGTCGGTGAGGATCTCCCTGCGAGCGATGTAGCCGACGAGGAAGCCGAGGTGCTTCGGGTCCTTGAGGCGGGCGGCCGTGTTGTACAGCAGTGTCCCGGTGGCCTTGTCCAGCGCCGGGCCCAGCGCGCTCCGAGCCTGTCGTCGCCCGGGGGAGCGTCAGGGCAGGACCTGGGCCCGAGCCCCGGCGAACCGGCGGCACCGGGCACCGGAGTGGGACAGGGGAGTGCCGAGGGCCGAGGCCGCTCGGCGGGATCGGGAGGAGGCGAAGCCGGGGGGTCCCGGGAAGGCTGGGGTCGAGGGGGTGACAGCGGGACCACTGTGCCAATGTAGCCGGGTGACACCGGGGATCCGGGTACCGGGTCCCGGCGGTGACACCGGTACCGGGGTAGCGAGTTCCCAGGGTGGCCGGATCCCGAGTTGACATCGGAGTGACGGGATACTGGGGATCGAGAACCGGGGACCAAGGTGCGGGCCCGCGGCGGACGCACCTGCAGCACAGCCCGGCGTAGCAGCGCGCTGAGTGTCCCGTTGCGTAGCGTCTCGCGCGCTTTGGCCTCGCTGAGGCCGATCCCGGTGAACAGCCCCAGAGCCTCCTCCGCCTCCTCAGCCGCCATCGTCGCCGCCGCCGCCGCCATGCTGCCGCCGCCGCCCGGGGGCGGCTCCGTGTCCAGCCAACCGGCAGTGAGAGAGCTCCGTCCCGGCCAATCGGAGGGGGGCATCGGCGCCGCTCGGGCCAATGGGCGCGCGGGAGGCGGGCTCAGCGCGCGGGCCGGTTGCATCATTTAAAGAGACCGGCGGCGGCGGCGGCCACGTGGGGGGCGGGGCTGGAGGTGGGCCCGGGGGCGGAGCACGTGTCAGATCCCGCCCCCGGTGCGCCCGTCTCCCGGCGCTTTGTGCTCCGCGGCCGGCGCCCGCACCTCCGGTGTGCCCTCTGTATCTCCGCTTGCCCCGACAGCCCCGGGCACGGGCCCTGCGAAGGGCCCGCGGGGACCCACGTGCCCAAGGTCTTGGGGTGGAGAGCGGGTCGCGGGGGCGGCCTCGGCACGTTTTATGCGGAGCCAGGCCGGCTCGGTGTCCCCGGCTCCCCCGGGTCGTGCGTGGTCCCTTGGCCCCGCCAGCAAACTGTCCGTCCTCTTCCCTCCTCCCCTGCCCCCCTCGCTGCCCTAGTACACCCCTCATCCCAGTGTCCCCAGGTTTCCCAGACCCGTGGAACTTTGGCTGCCTGAGACCAGTGTCCTCCTGCCCCCCTCCCCCCCCCCCGCCAGGTCTGATGGCTTGTTCAGCTTGTACACCCAGCTCCCAGCTCTCCCCTTTGCTCCGCCAACTTCCCCAGCCTGATATTCTCTAGCTCTTCCGGCCCGGTGCCCCTCCAGCCCCATGTCCCCCTCCAGCCCGGTGTCCTTCAGAACCTCACGTTTTCTGCCTCAGCCCGGGAGTCGCCGCCCCAGCCCGACATCCACCCCTCTCCAGCTTGATGTCTTCTCTTAGCTCAGTGCCTCCCTAGCCCAGTGTCACATTCATCCTACTCCCACCTCAGCCCGAGTAGCAGCAGATTCGAGTGGTTGGAGAAGAGGGTTTATTGGAAATACTGGGTGGGAAGAGGCACTGGCAGGTCCTGCCAGCCAAAGCCACCGGACACAACCAGACAAGGCAGGTCCTGGCTCCTCCATGGGTGGGTGCTGGAGTCAACACTGGTGTAACTGTGAGTCCCACACTGCGGAGGGGACAGCCATTGCTTAGCACCGGCACGGAGCTATAGTTCCATCCTGGTGCCAGGCACTGTGTCTGTCCCCTTGGTGGCTGCCTGCTCCCTGCCCGTAGCTGGCAATGGCTTTAAGCTATAGCGGGCACTGATGTTGGTACCTGAGACGCTGCGGTACTCGCCCATCTCCGTGCGGACATTCTCGTTCTGGGTGATGGTGAGCAGGACCGGGACGGAGAGCGTCACCTCCTTCCGAAGGACTTGGATGCTGAGTGCTGTGTGCGGGGGGATCTTCGCCGGCAGCTGCACCTCCACGCGCTGCCGGCGAATGCTGGTTTCGCTGCGCCCTTTTTGCACCGTAAAGATGTTGGAGGCTTCCACGGTCAGCGTGAAGGAGAGTCCGGCTTTGAGGCTGGTGGCATTGCTGAAATGGAAGCTCTGCCAGAGTGTGGTGCCGTACTCCCGGCTGCTGCTGGCTGCTAGCGCCTGCTCTGACTCTGTCTCGTTCACCCCCTCAATCTCATCCACCAGCACCTCCCGCTCCTCCTCCACCCGCTTCTGTTCCCAAAGGAGACGTGCTGAGACCAGGGGCCGCCCGGGCTGTAGCGGGCGGAGGTGGGACAGCCGAGACTGAAAGTTCAGCTCCAGTTTGTAGTCAGCGAGATGCTCGCCAGGCCATGCCAGGCAGTGCCAGCCGCCCCGGCCAGGATGCTGGTAGAGCAGCCAGACACCTCGCTGCACCATGTGGGAGGCCACCCGGTCATTGAAGTACCCATACGCCAAGTTGGTCTCCTCTGTCACCACCTTGCAGGCACCTTGGAAGTTAGGGCGCTCGTAGAGGGTGATCTGGGGGTCCCCCAAGTCATGGTGCACGAGGCGCAGTGCCGAGAAGCTGTTGGGCCGATCCACAGAGGCGTACTCGCCCTCCTCAAAGGCGTACGACTCCCCCTCATATTTGGGGTCTGTGTAGGCAATCCACGGCTGCCCCTCCACCTTCAGAGAGGTGATGCAGTTCCCAAAATCCAGCTCATGCAGGTCAGGCACGTCGCATGTGAACTCGCGGCTCAGCCCCTCAAAGTTGGCACGCTCGTACACCGTGATCCGGTTCATGGTGCTGTGGGTGCCTGCCCCTGTGAGGGCACAACGTGGGGCACGTCCCCTCCTGTGGGGGTCACACAGGTGCTACAGGAGACCCGTGAGAAAAGCCCAGCCAGCAAAGGCAAACCTCGGCGCCCCTTTAGCCCTTGCCCTCTGCCTTTCCTTTGCCCACCTCCGCCTGGTCCCCGTGCTCTCACCGTCTGTGCTGGCAACGCCCCGCAGCTGTGCCTTTTAGGAAGGGCTGGTGGGACCAGGGCGCGCTGCGTCACGAAGCGAAGGCGATGACAGTGCTCGCCCCCACACTCTGCACCCAACCGTGTCCCCACTTTGGTGCTGGGGAGCCAGGCAGGCCCCGCACGGCAGTTGACACACCGGGATGCCAGCCGGTCCCACAGACCAGCCCTGCCGGAAAGTCCTGCCGTGCCCCAGGCAGGCGAGACTGTGCTGAAGAGTCACTGCCAATTATCAGTGATGCTTCCGCCCTGCCCCTGCTAATTACAGCGTGCATTGCCGGTGGGGCAGCAACTGCTGGCTCACCCCACTAGGGTGAAAGGTTATCGTGGTGGGGCACCCCAAAACAAAAGCCTCCTGGTGATCCCAGCAATTGGATATGAACACCTAGCATGGTGGAACTGCTCCGGCTCTGTCTCTGAGGATGGCTGGGGCAGACGGGGACACTTCTTCCCCCTTTGTCACTTCATGGGGGGCCAAGGCACTGCTGGGATGGGATGCCGGGCACAGCAGGACACTGACATCAAATCAAGGCATTGGAAGGCAGCCACTCCAAGCACAGCATGCTGGTGGTTTCCTCCAGGCTCCATGCAGGTTCCCATGGCACAAACTGGAGCTGGCATTCCTAGTGCTACTGGTGTGGGGCACAGGGCACATGCACTCCCTAGCTGGCACCCCACTGAGACAGGGCTCAGGCAGCTCACGGGTTCTGGGGCACACTAAGCCTTTGACTTCTTCTGGCTACATGCCCATCCACTTGTCCACACAGCCCTCACCAGCCCAGGGCTGTTCCCAAGGCACAGTGCATGGAGTGGAGAGCCACAAAGCCAATATGAGAAGCTCCCAGTGCGGTACAGCTGGATCCTGACCCACCCCTTGGGGACAGTCAGGACCTCAAAAGCCTCAGCTATAATCTGCTTCTTGGGGCTGATAAGCAAGGTCAGCCCTGGCTGCACAGGGTCCCCCAGATCCACAGGGGTTTGGTACAGCCTGTGGGCACTCACATCCTGTGATGGAGAAGGATGGAGACCCCATTGCTTCAACAGCATGTCCCCCTCAAGTCACCCAAGAGAGGAACCCAAGTGTCCCTGAATTCTTGAAGCCTATTCTCTTCAAACCTCTGTCCCCCAAAGTGCAGTGCCACCCCACACCTCGCCCCTCAGTTGTCCGCTGCTAGTGCCCCGCTTCCCCTGCCTGCAGTGCCAGGACTGCCAGGGTCTCCCAGTTTATTGCCAGATGTCGGGGCGGTTGGGGTTACACCAGACAAACGCTACGGGAAGCAGTTAGTGAGTGGGGGGCCATGGGGGCCGCGGGCAGGGGCCAGGGAAGGGCTGTCCCACTCACTCCCCCAGCCGGCGGCCTCCCTGCCTTCCCCCCGGGCCGCCACGCTCCCCCGCGCCGGGGACCCCTCCTGTGCCCCGCGGCTGCCCTGGCTCCGTGGCCCCCAGCACCCCCCACCTCGCTGTGTTCACCCCCCTGCAGCGAGGCCGGCGGCCAGGGCGGCGCGGGGGGCACGGGGCAGCGTGGGTGGGAGGCGGTGCTGGCATTATTGCTATGGCAGGCGGGAGCAGCGCGACCCTCCCCACGCTCAGATCACAGTCTCGAAGAGCGTCGCCTTCTCCTTGGGGGGCTCTGGGGCCAGCAGCTTGGCTTCTGCCTCTGGCGTCAGGTACTCCAGGTGGTGTTGGCCCCAGATTGGAGTGGTCAGGAGCTGCCAGCGCTGTGGGGACATTGTGTCAGCACCCAGGGACACTGGGACTGCCTGGACCCAGGTTGGTGAATTCCCCGCATTGCACAGGGATAGGAAAGGGATGGGATTTCGATGCGGGTGGAGGTGAGACTGGGACAGGGAAGGGATTGAAATGGGATTGAGAAAGGGACACAGATTTGCATGGGGACAGGGACAGGACTGAGACACTGACAGGATTAAAGCAGTGATGTCAGCAAGGATGGGGTTTGGGTGAGGCTGGGAATGAGACAGCAATGGGGATGGAAATCTGATAGGAATGAGAGCAATGAAGACAGGAAGAGGACTTGGATGGGGGTGAGCCTAGGATGGGAAAAGGACTAAATGAGATTGAGAGAGGAATTGCAAGGAGACAGTGATGGGAATGTGCACAGGATTTGGCTGCAATAGGGATAGGACTGAGACACTGATGTAAGCATCAGTGGGAATCAGGTAAGATTGGGAACGAGACAGTGATGGGAACAGGAATGGAATTTGGGTGGGAGTGAGACAATGAGGACAGGCACATTATTTGTATGGGAATGAGACAGATGAAAACAGAGATGGGACCTTGCTATGGATGGGACTGTGATGGCAGTGCGGACAGTGGTGGCATTTGAATGTGAATCAGACAGCAATAAAAACTGGGATGAGATCTGGTGATGGATGGGACTGAGATGGCAATGTGGATGGTGGAATTTCAATAGGGCTGGGACTGGGCTGGGGAGAGGACTAAGCGTGGGACAACCACGGCCAAGAATGGGGTGAAGACAGAGGCAGGAGTGATCCCACCGCACTGCCCTCACCTCGCGCAAGGAGCCTTTGCAGCGCAGGAGCTTGTAGATAACAGTGCAGGGGATGCAGAGCATGGAGGAGAGTGCCAGGACCCAGCCGATGGCTTCCCCCCACCACGGGTACACGTATGTCTTATTGTATGTCAGCGGCTTGTAGTTCACCACGTGGAACACGAAGATGCCCTGGGTGGAGAGAGGGAAGTGAGGTCCCGCGGGGCAGGGAGCTGGCGGTCCCCACCCCTGAAGCGTGTCACCGCCGTAGCCCCCGAGGTGTGCATTCGCCCCACGGTCGTGACCCGCGTGTGCCCACAGCGGCCGCCGGGGGGCGCTCAGTGCCTGTGGCACAGCCCGGGGCGGTGGCACACGCGTGTCCCCACGCGCGCTGGCCTTGCTCACCACGCAGACCAGCGGTGTCACCACAGCCCAGCACCACTTCATGACGGGCAGGGGTCGGTAGCCGATCATACGAGCCACATCGTCCATGAAGCGGTCAGCACCTGCAGGGAGGGGTGCGTCAGCTGGGGCACATGTGTCCCCCCGTGTCCCCCTCCCCGTGTCCCCCTTGCCTCACCATAGACCCAGGCAATGACCACGCACTCCCAGAAAGCCTGCCACAGCAGCGTGATCCCGCTGGCCGAGTAGTTGTCAAAGAGCTGGAATACGTACATGCCGCCCTGCCAGGAAGGTGCCCGTGTCACCAGCATTGTATTGTGCTGGCTGCCCCGCATGCCACCACACTGGCAGCCCTATTCTTGCCAGCACCGGTACCCCTCCTGGCACCCTGCATTCCATGGACACCCTGCTCCCAACAGCACCCCTATGCCACAGAGACCCTCATGACATGGGCAGCTCCACTGACACGAGAGCAACAGCCCCTGTGAGCTCCCACCCCACAGTGGGACCTCATGGGACATGATGCCTCAGGAACGGGCGCAGGTGGCCAGTGTGGGGCTGGCCGGCACTGTCCCTGCTGCATTCCCCACCTGTGTGACCATGGAGAGGTCAATGAGGCAGCAGATGATACAGCAGAACGCAGCGGTGAGCTCACGGCGCAGCGAGCCAGCCCCTGGCTGGGGAAACAGGTCCAGGATGCCCGTGATGAAACCCTCGACACCGACAAACTGTGGCACAAAGCAGGGCTCAGTGAGGACATGCCACACATCCGCTCCCTGTTCCCCATCTCCCTGGTTGCCACAGCACCTGGCTGTCCAGCCCCAGCACGAGGAGCATGATGAAAAAGAGAGTGGCCCACAGGGGGGACAAGGGCATCAGCGTCACAGCTTTGGGGTAGGCGATGAAAGCCAGCCCAGGACCTGCAGGAGACTGGGGTCAGAGATGCCACTCATGGGGTGACACAGAAAACACAGTTGGCACCCACCGTCCATCACTCACCAGACTCAGCCACCTTGGAGATGTCCACGCCTTGCTCAGAGGCCATGAAGCCGAGCACAGAGAAGACAACGAAGCCGGCAAAGAAGCTGGTGCAGCTGTTAATCACAGCCAGGATGTAGGCATCCCTGTGGGCACAGCATCCAAGGAAGTGCTGGGGGGACACTGGGGGACACACCATGGGGTCACTGGGACACACCATGGGGACTGCCTGCAGCTGGCACAGCCTTACCTGTAGCAGTTGTTGTGGAAGCGGTTGTAGCTGCCCAGTGCCGTCAGGGCGCCCAGCCCGATGGCATAGGAGAAGAAGACCTGGGTGCCAGCATCAATCCAGACCTGGGTGTGAGGGAGGGTGTCAGGCGGTGATGGGGGTGCCAGGGGGGGTGTGTAGCACCCAACTTCCCGCTGCTCTCCCCACTGCCCTCACCTGTGCCTCAACCAGCTTGGACCAGTCAGGTTTCAGGTAGTAGATGATGCCACCCAGCGCGCCAGGCAGTGTTACTCCGTGGACCAGCAGCAGGATGAGGACCACATACGGGAAGAGTGCCGTGAAGTAGACGATCTGAAGAGCAGTGGGTGGGCATGAGATCCCCCCCAGGCCAGGTCTCTCAGTCACGTGCCACAGGTGTCCCAGCAGGACCAGAGCCTGGGAATGTCCCCAGCAGCTGGTAGCACCTCCTGGACAGATGTGGGACACGGGCCTCCCACCCCTGTGGGCTGTGGCACAGAAGAGCAGGAGCCAGCAGTGCCGTGTGTTGCAGTCCCATTCACTCATGCCAGTGGCCCTGATGCATGTTCCCTCTGCCAGTATTACCTTCCCAGTTGACTTGACACCCTTCCAGATGCAGAAGTAGACAACGACCCAGGTGGTAACCAAGCAGAGGATCATCTGCCAGTTCATCTCCCCTGGCTCACTGAGGCCCCCAGAGAGACGCAGCACCTTGTTCCTGCAGAGTGGGGCTGTGCTGAGCACCAGCATGACACCCCCAGCCCCACACAACATCCTCCTGGTTCCCATACTCACTCCCAAAATTCAATGACGGGTGAGCGCTTGTTGGTCATGTCGGTGCAGCTGAAGTTAGAGGTCCAAGTGCTGGCAGTGGCATTAGTGCTGACATTGTGGCATAGGTCTGGGTTGAAGAGCTCCGTGCACTGCTCTGTGTTCCAGGAGTGGCCACAGGTGGCCCAGGGCAGGGTGTCCGTCAGTGAATGCACCAGATAAAAGAGCCCCCACACTAAGATCATGATGTAGTAGGAGTTGCAGAAGAAGACGATCACCATAGAGGCCAGGCCTAAACCTGTGGCACGAGGAAGATCAGAGCCCGCAGGTACCCATGGGCAACTGGCAGACAGCATGGAGTGGGATGTGGGGTGTTGTAGCAATGGGGGAGGACAGAGGAGAACTGACAGGGACGGGACAGGGAAAGCTGGCAGCCCTGGACAAGACAGGGGAGAGCTGGTGGGAATGGGACAGGGAAGCTGGCAGCACCAGGCAGGACAGGACAGGGTGGGGACAGCTGGCGGCATGGCACAGAACCAGGAGGGAGCCGGCAAGATACCTCTGAGGTGGGGATCCAGCAGCTGCCTGGGATCCAGCAGCATGCAGGCAGGGAGCCACAGGGGCAGGCAGGGCAGCACAGGGTGCCATGGGGCACAGGTGCAGGCAGCTGCCATCCTTGGCCGTGGCACAGGGCGGCAGTGGGACGCGGGCAAGGTGCAGGGGAGCAGGCAGGGCGTGGGCAGGGTGCTGCCAGCCCCAGCAGGCTGCGGGCAGCCAAGGCACAGTCAGGGTGCAGGCAGGGTGCCGGGGGCCCTGGGCAGGGTGCAGGGGCCACGGAAAGGGTGCAGGCAGGGCGCGGCATTACCCTTGAAGAGGGGGGCGATGTTCCAGGCGGCGATGCCCCCCTGCTTCATAAACTGTCCCAGGGCCACCTCCAAGAAGAAGATGGGGATGCCACCCACGAAGACGATGAGCAAGTAGGGGATGAGGAAGACGCCTGGGGCCGGGGGCAGGGGGCCGGCTCAGCCGCCGCCGTCCCCCCGGCCCCCCCTTTTGCTCCCCCCCTTCCCCGCGCCGCCCGCCCGGACGCAGCGAATGGCAAAGGCGCCTCCGCGCCCTCCCCTTGCCGCGATGTAGGTCAGCAGGGGCAAGTAGTGGGGGGCTCCCACGACCCCTCGCCCCGTGAGTGACTCCGGACCCCCGCGGGGTGGTTCACGATGCCCTCGAAGGCGCAGGGCGAGCTGACCCAGCGTGGGGTGACCCCCAGGCACACACTCTGGGGCGGGAAGAGGGTGCCCCCCGCGCCGCGGGGCTCTCCCCCGCGGCGTGGGGCGAGCACGAGGCTCACCTCCGCCGTTCTTGTAGCACAGGTAGGGAAAGCGCCAGACGTTGCCCAGCCCCACGGCGAAGCCCACGCAGGACATGATGAAATCCATCTGCCGGGTCCATGTTTCCCGTTGGGGGGCGGCCTCTTTGGGGGGACCAGGGGGTCGCACCAGTGGTGCCGTCACTGTTCGCTCCTCACCCGCCGTGGGGGGCTCTGCGCCCTCCGCCCCGCCGGGGCCTTCTGCCGAGACGGGGGGAGTGGGGATGCCCACGCCGCCGTCACGCGCGCCCGTGGGGGCGCGGAGGGGGGGGGAAGCACCTCCCCCCCCCACGCGCCCCTCTCCGCGCGTAGGGGCGTGACGTCAGATGTCAGGCCGGCGCGTGACGTCACAATGCAGAGCGGTGACTCACCCCGCGGCGGCGGGAGGGGGCGCGCCGCGGTCGCGCGTGGCCGTGGGTCCCCCTCTCCCCCTCCCCAAGCTCTTCCCTCCCCGGCGCTCCCCGCTTACCGGAGCCCGCGGGGGCAGCGGCGGCCGCGGCTGTGGCGGCGGCGGCGTCGCGTCGCGGGGCGTCGGGCGGCTGTGGGGCGGCCGTGTCGGTGGGGACGGGGGGCATGTCGCGGGGGGCCGGGGAGCGGGGGCGGGTCGGGGGTGGCTCCGTGGCCGAGGGGGCCTCAGAAGCAATCCACGAAGCACTTGAAGGTGAGTCGGAAGAACCTCATTGAGGGCGGCGGGGCGCGGCGGGGCGGGCCGGGCCGGGCGGGCGGCTCAGAGCCGGGCTGCGGGGCCGGCGCCGCGCGGCCGCTCCGGGGCTCTCTGCGCCGCGGCACCGGGCGGCGGCGGAGGCAGCGACCGGCCGCACCGCCCCCCGAGCCCCATTGGCCGCGCCATCCGCCCGCGGCTTGACGGGACTTGCAGTCCCGACGCACTGGCACCGGCCCCGGGGCGAGGCGGGGTGCACGGGGGGACGAGGCACACCCCGCGGGATTCCGGGCACTACGGACAGCGGGGGACGGCGTTGGCAACGGGGAATACCGGGCACAAGGGACACAAGGCAGCAGGACACACCCGGGGACCCCAGGGAGCGGAGCGCTAGGGACAGCAGGCAACAAGACAGGCAGCGGGAGACGAGGCACTTCAGCGCACAACAGGCACTAGAACTCCGGGACTTGTACGTCTCGCCCCACCAGCACAAGGGCACAGGAGAAGACACGAGGCACTAAAGCAGCAAGATTTGCACCGGGGGACACGAGACAACAGGGTGCACCCAGCAGCACAGGGAGAGGCAGCAGGCACCAGAGGACTCTGTGTTCCCCCTTGCTGCTGTGGATTTAGGGGACAGCGAGCACCAAGTCACACCAGGGAACAGTGGGGCACAAGGGCACCTGGGGCAGCAGGGTTCTGGGAGTCCCAGCAGCACACTGGGGACACGATGCCTTGGCTCACAAGGGGGGCAGAGGGTCCTAAGGGATAAGAGGCAGCAGAGGCGAGTGGAGTTCAGAGAGTTTAATGAGCGCAGGACAAACCCTGATTCCCCCCATCCCCCCACCCCCCAGTGCCCGGCCTGGCCCAAACCCCCAGGCCAGGCCCCCCACGACACCCTAGTCGACTTCTTCCATGCTGCTGTAGGAGGGGGCTGGGCGCTCGGCGGGGCTGGTGAAACGCTCAGGGAGGCCTTCCGCAGCCAGCGGCGGGGCTCCTTCGGGGGCCAGGCCAGATCCGAACGGCACTGGGGGCAGTCCCTGCAAGCAGAAGGTGAGCATGAGAGGGAGACTTGCACCCTGCCCACCCATCTCCCTCCCTGCTCCCGGGGGGCTGGAGGGGTGCCCAGGGGGGCCACAGCCCCACATGCACAATGTACAGCCCCTCGGCTTAGAGAGCAAACCCCACGGCAGGGCAAAGGGAAGCAGGCCCAGGGCCTCAGGAGGCAGCCCCTCCGGCCCAGCAGGAGAGCCAGGCCGCGGCACAACTCCTGCCCCAGGGCTGCTCAGCCACTGGCGGTCGGAGCAGAGCCCTGCAGCCCAGCACGAGCGGCAGTGACGGGCCTTGGGCAGGCTGCCAGTGCCTGCCAGGGGTCTGAGGAACAGAGTAGGGTCAGAGGGGATTTCCAGGGCTGAGAGCACCTTGTCAGGCCTCACTGCTGGCCACCCACCACCGGTGAGGACAGGCAGGTGCAGGCAGCAGCTTGTGGGCCCCAACCACCCCTGGGGTGCCAGCACCAGTTGGAGCAGAGGTCAGCCCACCGGCGCTGGGCACTGACTCAGACCCACGAGGCCAGCACTGTGGGTGAGCGGGGGAAGCTGCTGAGACCCAGGGCTGTAGACAATGAGGCGACTGTTCCAGGACAGGCACCTCATGACCACAGCACAGCCCTGCCGGGCTCCCCAGCTGGGACCTGCTTGGGAGGGGAGTAAACCTCAACACGTGGAGGCAGGGTGTGGGACAGAGGTAGGGGAGTCCAGCTCAGCCGCCAGCCTAAAACACAGATGAACCCCTTCGTTGCCAAGCATCCCTCCCAAGCCAGCTGAGGGCACTGCCAGCAGAACAGCAGTGGAGACGGAAAAGAAAGTCACAGGGCTCTGAAGTCACCTCTCACACCCAAATATGCCAGAGCTGTCTGAGCCACACACAGCCAAGGGCAACACGTCTCAATGTCAGACACCGTTGGAATTGCAGCCTGTGCACCAGCCTCAGGGGACTGCCTGCTCCTGGCCCTGCCGGGCTCCCCACGCCCTGCACGTGTCCCACAAGGCTACCACTCCACAGCTGGGACTAGAGCCCAGACTGTGCCCCATGGCATGGGCAGGCAGAGCTCTCCCCTGAGCCTGCTGCCACACAGCATGCACCAGGCACCCAGCAAAGCCCAAGGGATGGTCCTGGTGCCAGCTGGGTCACAGAGTGGCCTCAAATGACCTCAGTGTGGAGTCCTCGCCTCTGTGTGGGAGTCCCAGCACACAGGACAGGAATGCTGCATTTCTTTGGAAAACCTGGCTTTATTAATGCACCACAGTCATACCTGTGCTGCCTGATCCCATGCCTCTCCCACAGCATGGGCAGCTGGTGCCCTTGCAAATGAGGTGCTGCACCATGCTGCCCTGAAGAGATCAACTCCCCCAGCTGCTCCCAGCACACAGCCCCACAGACTGGTGGGAGGCAGTGACGCAGAATCAGGCCAGTGACCAGAGATGAATGCTCACCATGGGCACCCCAGTCTGGATTGCCAGGCTCCCCAGCAGCTGTCTGGGACTGGAGCAGGGAAGCTCACAAGCCCTTGGTAACAAGCCTGTCCAGCCCCAGCACAGGAGCATGGCACACACAGGCACACAGGCAGCTGGCACCAGAAGGCTCAGCAGAAGGCTAGCAGGGCAGACTGGGCTGGCCAAGGACCATGGGTAGTCCCAGCTCTATGGAAGCTCAAGGCTCCTGCAGCAGCACAGCTGAGAGAGGTGGCCAGCCAGGGCCCGTGTCAGGGCATCCTGGCCTTCCTGCAGCCTCCCAGCAGGTCTCCGCATTTCCTTCTTGGGAGCCAAGCAGAGATGGCTGATGTGCCCATGGGGCTCTCAGACCCCAGCTTCACTGCAGCAGCAATGTCCCTTCTTGAGCAGCAGGTAGCCTTGACATCTGCCCCACTCCCAGTGGGCAGCAAGAAAGGGCAAAAAAGCTTCTGGTTCTGGGCTGTGCCTTGGCAAGGTAGCAGGCTGGCCACACAGGCCTGCCAGCTGGCACAGGAGATACCAGAGCAGACAGGCAGGAGCCAACAGCCCCATGTTTCCCTTGGCGAGTCTTTCCCAGCGTTTTCTGTTCTGCTGCCTCATGTCTTCGTCTCATAGTGTCCTAGGACGGCGCGTGCCCTGGCGGCCCTGCTCCTGCAGCTGGCCACACGCCTGGGCCTATCTCCAGAGGGGCTGGTAAATGAGCGGGTAGAAGACGTTCAGGAAGAGAGCCACAATTGCAGCTGTGGTGGCCAGGACAAAGTATCTGACGCAGCCTTCATCTGGGTGCTGGGGGGGGCTCAGATTCCGCTTCTGGCCACAGGGCCTCCAGGAGCTTCTTGCAGGCCTTTGGGGTGGCTCAAGCTGCAGCTCTTGTTCTTCAGCCTCCAGTTCCTGCCAGATCAGAGAAGCCTGCGATGTGGAAACCTGCGTCAGCACTTGGAGAACACAATGGGCAACACCCCTTGCCATCCCCTGGGGCAGGCGGCTGCCTGCAAGCCCAGCCCCGTGCCCAGCCAGCCCGCCTCCCCATGCAGCACCGTCACGGTCGCACCCGCCCCCGCAGCTCTTCAGGGTCTCTGGTGTGTGGGGCTCCGGTGGGTGGCTCTGTGGGAGGGAGCATGGGCAGCTGCCGGGCAGGGTCTTCATGGGACTGCAGGGAGTGAAGCCAGCAGCTGGATCCCGATGGAGCAGATGGACTTGCATTGGTGGGTCCAGGAGGCAAGGGAGCAGGCAGCAGCCAATCACAAACCAGCTTCTGTGATCCAAACAGGATCTTTCAAATGACAGCCAATCCAGAGCCAGCTGGTGCAGCAGGAGCAGGAGGCACAGTGCCAGTACAGCCAGTCACAGCTCCACTTTGGTGGGTAGGAATGCTCTGACAACCAATCGTAGCCCAAGTTCCAGAAGGATTTTCCACAGGCAGCCAACCACAGCTTGGCCCTTTCATGGTGGTGATCATGCAGAGCAGCCAGTCAGGGAGCAGGTCTCTGGAGGGCACCCAGTGCCAGGGAGGGTGCAGGTGGTCCAGAGTGCTTGGGGACCTGCTGAGCCCCACTGGGATCCAATGCATCCCATTACTGCAGGGAAACCGGTGCTGCCAGGGGCCCAGTGAGCCCCAGTGCCACAGAGCAACCCGATGAACCCCAGTGCCATGGGGCATACAGTGAGCCACAGTGCCAGTTCTGTCCCTGAAGGCTCTTGCCACCAGTGTGCGAAAAACAGCACAACTTTCTGATTGCTCAGGCTGCCCCCAGTGAGTGTAGCTGCTCCAGGACACGCACATAGGGCAGGAACAACCCAGGCAGGCAGACACTAACATGCCAGACAGCCCTGCCGGCCTTACAGACAGACAGCTTCTGTCCCCAGGCAAGAGGGCAGAGCTGGGATGCCTAACCAGCACTGGGCCAAGGGGAGGATGAGCCAGAGGGGCAGGGAGGCCAGGCCAGAAGGGCCCCTCAGGGCACACATGTGCGGTCATGCTAGAGATGAAGTGAGCATTGTCCTCAGACTCCGTGAGCCCACAGAGATGCTGAGCATGGAGGGAACATCTGCAGCACAATGGTACAGAGGATCTGATCAGGTGGACGCCAGCCTCGGCATTCCTGACTTTCACAAGAATATCAGTGTAGACATTTTTTACCACTGCATTCTGAAAGCACCCTGCCGTCTGGCCCATCCCCAGTCCCTCCCTCCCAGGCCACCCAGCAACAGAGCTCGCTCTGGCAGGTTTTTCTACAGCACCCTGTGAAGGCTGCCAGGCCTCTGGCTCAGCACTGGCATTTACCTTTTTTGCACTTGGCTTGGCCCTGAGTTGGGGCCCAGCAGAAAGTGTCCCCCACCCTGCCTTGAAAATGGCTCCTGTGGGCAAGTTCTTACTGATCCCTGGCACAACGAGATCCTACTGCATTGCTCACAACCCCTCCTCCAATGCAGACCCCAGTGAGGCTGTGCCCCTTCTTCCAGTGCTCCCCACCAGCACTTCCACAATGATGATGAAAACCAGCTCTCCCGTGATCCCTCAGGACAGGGACTGTCCCAAACCCTCAGTGAGAACAAGGCAACACAGGCTCCAATGCCCAGCTGGCGCAAGCTCTTTGGTATCAAAAGGGTACAGGCACTGCACTACAACTGCACCAGGCAAAGACGGGCAGGGCCCTATATGTGGGTCCCTGAACACGTTTCAAGGCTCTGTGGCTTCAACAGTGCTGAAAGGGACGCAAGTGCTCACCTGGCTGGCAGCAGCTTCGGCAGAGGGGGTTCGCTCGGTGCGGTGGTCTGAGGGATGCCCTGGCAGGGGTCTCTCCACAGGAGAGTTCCTCCGGCGATAGAAGAGGACATACGCGTATCTGGTCACCACTTGGCTCTCATCCACGGTAGTGACTGTGCTGTCGTCAAAGAGCCGCCAGCCTGAGAAGGAGGAAGGGTTAAGCAAGTGGACGAGTCATGGCTGCAGGAGCAGAGGGGTGGCGAGGGTGACAGATGCTCACCCACGTCACTGCGCTGACTGTTCTTGTCGTTGGGCAGGCGGGCGTATGCTGTGTAGTGCCCTCCGATCATACCTCCATAGTGGTTGATCACAGCATACAGGTCATACATAGGCAGCTGCTGCTCACCCTTCCAACCAATGCAGAACTTGCTCAGATCCAGGCTCCTGTGGAGAGACACAGTGACTGTCAAGGGTGATCAGTGTTACGCAGGCTGGGCTGCAGGTCAGCAGAGGCAGTGCCAACTCAGGCACATCGTTCCCCAGGCTCTCACCGGACAGGAAAGTCCACCATGTCATTGATCTTGTCCCTCCAAATAAAGCTGCGGAAGGAGAAGCGCTTGAGCTGGATAATGAGGACGTTGGGCAGCCGCCACAGCATCAGCTGCTTGGAAGCCTCGCGGTGCTGCTTGCACTTGGGGCAGTACCTGTGGCAAGAGTGTGCTCGTTACCGGCATGGGGAGAACCTCATTCCTTGCAGCCCAGCTCAGCCCCAGGGTCCCCACATGCAGAGCTGGCAGAGGGTATGTGGGAGGGCTCAGCCCCTTCTGTCAAGGGCAGGCCAGTACAGTTCTACAGAGCACTAGCTTTGCTCCCTGCTGGCTTAGCCCTTCCCAGTGCACAGGAAAGGCCAGCCCATTGTTCCTGGCTGCCAGAAGAAACAGCATGCAGGCCCGGGCAGCTCCTGGGAAACCCCTGCTGCTGTCTGGGCCCGTTGGCTGGAACCCACCCTGCTGCCTTCCTCACCATGCTTCCTCTGGGGCCAGAACTTCAGGCTTCGTGAAGAGATTGAGGCACTGCTCCAGGGTGAAGTGGCCAGCCCGGGCTGCTTCACTGGCTGAGCCTGGATCCTCCACACACTCCAACTCCTTGGATTCTACCAACACAAATTCCTTGAGGCGCTCATTGTTCTTCCACACCAGGGCAAGGGAGCAGTCATCTGTCAGATCCAGGGGGGTGTCACCTGTGAAGGGGCACAGACCTCACACACGTACCCCACGTGGCTGGACCATGCCACCTTGCTGGAGCAATCTTGTCCATCCCAGTTAGATACAGAGATCAAAAAGTGCAGCCAGAAAGGGACACGTGCCCCCTGGCCAGGTTCATCATGCTGGGGCAGCAGAGCCCCTCAGCCTGCAGAGCGTAACACCGGCACAGCCCTCTCATCAGCAGCACCCTCACAACCAGCACTTGGTGTGGGCATCCCATTCAAACAAAGAGATGAGCCATAGATCACAGACCCTCTGAGAATTGGCCTATTTGCTGAGGGGAGCAGGAATGTAATGCCCAACAAGAGATTCTAGACAGAGGCTCTGTGCAGCAGAGCCCTTCCCTCCCCTGTCAGATGCAGCTTTTACTGTCCAGTGTGGACACCTGAGCTCATCTTGTTCCAGGCAGCCTCTGCCACCCTGGCCACTACCCTGCCAGAGGCTGTAAGAGACAAAGTTGGTGCTTTACAGGGCTCTGTCTCACCTTTGTCTTCCAGCTTGTGCTCTCGGTTGGCAGTGTCAATCTTAGTGATGTAGAACTGTGTGGCACGGGCACTCAGTGAGTCTGGAGTGTGCTGGTACCCAGGGATGGCAGCTGTGAATAGGCAGAGACAGATTTGTGGTGGCACTGCCTGTCTGCCCTGCGTAGGGGCCGAGAATTTACAGCGCCCCCACCCCCACCTCACATGCTATGGCCTTGAAGGGACACAACCACGTGCCCATGTCCTTGACTATTTTTAGCAGGCGCCTGCCCCTGGCAAGCTGTGCTCCTCTGCCTGCCTTGCCCCTTCACTGCACATTGCTGCCATCCTGAGACGAGTGTCTGGAAACGTGACAGCCAGGCAGCCGAGCGCGAGAGGCTGGTCCCATGCAGCTGAGTCAGAGCGAGGGAAGTGCTTTGATCACAGCCCCCAGGGGCTCAGCCTGCACCAGCTCTGCCTTGCTCCCACAGGACTTCTGCCAGCCCCTGCTTTCCCACCTCTCCCACAACAATGCAGAACTCCAGCCTCTCTCCTTATCAGGTCTCTGCTCTACACCCTGGGCTTTGCAGGGCAGGGCAGAGCGTGGGTAGGTAGGCATTTCAGGTGAGGCAACAGTGCCAAAACAAAGCTCCCAGGGCCTCATCTATGTTCCCAAGAGTCTCCAACCAAACTCCCAAGGGGAGAAGAGATGCTGTGCTGGGAGGTGACCCCAAGAAGGGAGAATTGCCTGAGCTCCTGGCACAGACACAGCGAGCACTTCAGCACCTCTTACCTTCTGGCTTGACGGCCCTCTCATAGGATGGCTCCTTCTCACAACAGCTGTCACCCTGAGACTCCATGTGCTCAGAGAACCCCGAATCCAAGCTCAGGAGGGAACTCCTGGCTGTCAGGACCTTGCTCCGAACAGTGGTAGTATCCCCCATCTCTGGCTGCAGCTCAGGCACAGCTGGCGAGAGCGGGGGCTCCTGTGGGAGGCTGGAAACCCTGTCCCCATCTCCCAGCTCAGGGGCAGAAGTGACAGCTGCACAGCTGCTCTTGGCCAGGGGCTCCAGCTTGTCTGAGTGCAGAGGCTGCAGCCCCTGCTCCGGTGACATCCGGCCCAACTGGAATGGAGGCTGGAACACGCTGACCGAGTACCTGGGCATGGAGGTGGGAGTTAGAGCTGGCCAGACATGGGGCTGAGTTCAGCTCTGGGGCAGAAGCACTCTCCTTCCCTGGACACTTACCTTGCATAGCCCTCCAGCAGCTGGGCCAGGCGGGCGTAGGTGAGGCGGGACTCGGGCACACTGATGAGGAAGGGGAAACCGATGTTTTCAGGACGGCACGAAGCCTTATGGTCTGGCCAGTGTGTTTTCTGACATGCCCTGTAACACATACAGCCCCTGCTGAACCCAGCATCCTTGAACAGCCTGGGAAGGAGCAGTGCAGGGCCAGAGGGGTGTGCTGGGGACAAGGGGAACACCAGGAGTTCAATAGGCTCCATCAAAAAGGGCAGTCCCATCCCACCTTCTTCCAGTAGGCAGAGCTCTCCCATTCAGCCCCCTTCACAGCAGGAGACCCTCCCTCCCTGCCAGGCACCAAGCCAACTCACACATTGCAGTAACCGACTCGATAGCACCTCGTGCAGCGCTTGAGCTTCTCATCCTCTGGCAGCTGCTTCTTCTGGCAGGCTGCACACTTGGCAACAGGGCCACTGGGCACCTGCGGACGCTGCAGGAGAAAGGACCCATTGGACAGGGAAGGGCACCTGGGCAGGACAAGGCAGCCTCGGTAGACATCCATGCTCAATGTAGCCAACCGGCCTTGTGTGCAGTTCTGCCCCTCCTGCTCAGTTACACTTATGGCTCAGCCTTCCTGCATTTCTCCCAGTAGTCCCAATATGCCTTCTTACCTGCTGGACTTGAAGCTCCACCACACGCTCCTTGGCCAGCTCTGGGGACAGCACCTCAAAGCAAAGCAGCAGGTCTGTTGGCGAGACTGTGTCTAGTGAGTTAGATGGCAGGAACACGCGGTGGAAGTGATTCTTGATCACCTGCCAGGAAAGCAGTGGCTTGTGTGAGGACTGCTCTATGTGTCCTCTCCTTGGAGAGCCACAGTGAGCTGTGGGAAGAGCAGCAGTGCAAGGATGCTGTCCTCAGCTAACCACCTCACAAGGCCCTACTGTGGTGGCCTAACCCTCCAGAGCAGTTACCTGCCCAGCACTTCTCACCTCTGCCAGGCGCAGGTTCTCTGGTTTCACACGCACGCTGTGGGCCACTGAGTCAAGCACCTCCATGGCACTGGAGTTCTCCTTGCTGATACTCACAAGGAACTGCCACCGAGAAAGTGCCACATTAGTCACACCACACTAAGGCATGCCTTTACTTAACACACGGCTTAGCCTGTTGGCACATGACCAGCTGCCTGGGGCACTTCCAGGAGCCTTCTTAGGCTTCCTCCCCAGGGTAGAAGGTATCCTTTACCTTGATGGGTTTCTTGTGTGGCTCCTTTGCAAAATAGTAGACAGTCAGCACCTTTTGCTTCTGTGGGAGTGGCACAGGGAGGTACAGGAAGGGGTCAAAGGTAATAGACACCTGCAGATAACAAAAACATGCTCAGCTGTGGGAAGTGCTTGTGGATGAGTAGCAGATCCAGTGGACCCAAGATCCAGCCTCGCCCTGTGACCTGTGCTCTCTAAGGGTCAGGAGTCTACTTCTGCACAACTAGAACAGGGACAGAACCTCCAGGGCTGCCCTACCTTGGAGCACACTGGGCACACAAGCTTGGATTTGTACTGGCCCTGGAAGAGGTCTACTATGAACGAGTCGTTCCTCATCTTGTGTCGTTGCCAAGCCTCCTCAGCTACCACCTGCAGGAAGAAAGGGCTTAGCAACTCACTAAACCACCCAGGCTGCTCTCCCATAGACTCTCGGGGAGGAACACCCTCACCTCATCAGGCCTCCCATCTGAATCAACAGTCTCTGTGTAGGGCTTATTCTGGATGCGGTTGAGGTCCTCGTGCAGGCCATCAAGCAGGAAGGCCATGAACTCCTGAGCATCATGCTGGGCATAGCCAGTGAACTGGCTGGCCTTGCTGGCCACAATTGCCTGTGGGGAGCACAGTAGTCAGGGCTGGTCAGCAGACCTCTGGCAGCACTGCCTGCCCCATGCACAAACCCTGGCTGCACTCACCCACACTCACAGCTCTCTGTGGCACCTGCAGGACAGCCAGGTGCCTACAGGGGAATGCTGGGGACCCACAGCAGCTCCTGCTGAGCACCAGTGCCAGGGGTCCTACCTTTAGTTTAGAGGGCTGGAAGGCATGGTGTGTACCCTTCCACAGTGCTCTGAGCAGCATGGCAAAGCCGATGGCCAGGCGTCCACCTGTCCCCAGCGGGTTGTTATAGTTGATTTCTGACTCAAAGGACCGATCTGTAAGAAATACAGAAGCTCAGGGTGGCTGCTGTCTTCATCATCTGAGTGGCCAAGCTCTGCTTGGGCTCCCAGTGCGGGCTTACCGTGGAAGTAGTCACGCAGCTCCCGGGTGTTGGACAGGGACTGGATGACACTGTTCATGAAGCAAGTGTTGCCCAAGTTCACCAGCCCCGTGAAGCCGGGCAGGCAGACCTTCTTCTTCTCATCCTCATCCTCATCATCCTCCACACTCTCGGCACTCACCGGACTGTGCGTCATTGGCGGCACCATACATGTTGGTTTGGGCTGCCAAAGCAGAGGCAGGTGTGAGGGTGTGCCACTCAGGGAGTCTCTTTGGGAACACCAGAGGAACTCAAAAGCCCAAGAAAACCCCCTGAGAGGGCTGGAGCCATCACACCATCTCTAGCTTGGACTGGGACAGACACGCCAACAGCTGCCCCTAATTCTGCCAACTATGACTGAGGGACACCGCCTCCTCCTCCAAAGGAATACTTTGCCAGTCTCCAGAGTGACACTTAGGAGGTGTCCCTCTTTCCCCTATCCAGGTCAGATCCATTGTGGCCACACTCACCGAAGGAATGTGTGGCTCTTGCTTCACTGCCAAGTGCTCTGGAGCTGTACGGGCTGCCACGCCATCCAGAGCCCCATCTTCCACACGCGGCTTCTCTTTGTCACTGGTTCGGGCCTCTTCCTTGCTGGAGAGGGGGTGCTGGTTACTGCCCGGAGGGTTCTTATCCAGAGGGGTAGGGCCTGTAGGCATGGCAACCTTTGCACCACCCACTGCACCTTAAAAAGGGGGAAGGGTGGGCCTGTGGTTAGCAGCACCACGCGCTGCCCACAGTGGGGCTGAACTGCTCAGTCCACACTTGCACACAGGCTCTCTCCTACCCCTCTTCCCCAAAAGCAAGGGAAACAGCAGTGCCTTTCCCCTATCGCTTGACTCACACCCTGCCTCCCATCCCTCCTACCTGCACCCACTCAGCCCCTCTCTTTCCCCACCATTCCATGCCAGAGGATCCAGCCCCAGCTGGCAGTGGTGAGGAGGGCCCATGCCCCACTGCAGTGCAGCAGACAGACAGGACACGAAGGCAGGGTGCAGACCTCGTGTGGCTGGAGCCTCCAGCCCCCCCCAGCGCTGGCTCTGGCGTTTCTTCAGGCAGACATCAATGCGAGATACAGTGAAGTTGTAAGTGCACTGGTCCGGCTCAATAAGGTTCCTGCAAGGAACACAGCAAGTCAGAGGGGCCCCAGACCCTGCAGCAGCCTCAGGTAAGCCAAAGCCTTTGCATGGCAGACCCATGGCCTCCAGGCAGTAGGGACCCTCCTAGCACTGATCCTGGCAAAGCAGGGTGGAAACCCTCAAGCCTGGCCACACTGAGTGCCCCTTTTCTGACAGATGCATTCTGCTTGGCACCCTCCTGCTGCACATCCCACCCAAAGGGCACACAGGCTGGTCTCTGTCCCCAAGAGCTCTAGAACAGCCTGGGGTGAACTGCAGGCAAGGAGACACTGGGATTTCCTCCCCTGCAAGGAAGCACACAGCCAAGGCAGACCAGGTTCAGGGCACTAGTGTAGCATGATCTAAGTGAAATCTCCAGATGCAGCATTCCCCACACAGAACCGCCAACTGGGACTGGTTCTTGCTCCAGCTCGCATTTTCACTTCCTTTGTCCTGGTGTGGGTTAGAATGACATGGAGTCATACCTGAGTTTCACCTGCCACCGGAACACTGTGTGGGGCCCACAGCCAGGATGGAGACGAAGGAAGTTCGTATCACTGCAGAGAAATTGGGAGTGAGCAGAGGTGAACAAACAAGTAGCCCAGCCGCAATCAGGAGATCTGCAGCGGCTTGGCATCATCCTGAGGCAAACTTGTACCTCGTCTGGAACACTAGTGTGAAGTCTTGCTCCCGGAACAACACCTTGGATGTCTCCTTGTGGATCTCCTTCACATAGACATGCACTACCACCAGATCATTGCCCTTCTCGTATGAGTCATTCTTGACAAAGGTCAGGCTTACAAAAGGCTCTGGCTCTGAGTAAGGAAAGCCACGGAGAGAGAGGTTATCTTCCATGCATGCTGAGGCTGCAAGCTGACCCAGGAAAGGTCCTGAGCAGATGGACTTTCCTGACCAGGCTCACTTCATGGGCTCTAGCCACTCACCATCAGCTGCTGCCTCCAGAGCCACATCGTCCTTGGACCAGTCCCTCTTCTCACCATCTCTGCCCATTGGTGGGGTGGCCACTGGGATGACCTTAGAGCTCTCTCCAAGGATAGGCAGGCAGTCCCGGCTCCGCAAGGCCTCAGTAGGGCTGCCTGGCTGCAGGACTCTCTTCTCAACACAGGTGGCAACACGGTGGGGAAACACCTCCGTGGTAGCTGCAAGAGGTGGCATCTCCACAGGAACAGCCTCTTTGGCCAAAACCACAGCCTTTCAATACAGAAAGACACAGTGAAACACAGACACTGTCACCCCTGAGCTGCCCTGGCCCACCCACTGTGGCTCCTGCCAGACAGTCAGGCACAGCTCCATACCACCTGCTTCCCCCACACATCCCATGCCAGCTTAGCCCCATTAGCACCACAGCACAGCAATAGCGGGATCCTCACTTCACCCTCTCCTCCACCACAGGTCCTCCTGTCAGGCCTCAGCATCCCGAAGCCTGCCTCATCCTCATCGGCAAGGATGGGTTCTGCATCCCCTGCAGAGGGCAGAGGAAGCAGGGGTACCCTGTCCAGCCAGGTCCCCAGGTACCTTCTCGAGTGGCAGTGCAAGGTCTGCAAGGGCCACAGGTGCATCAACCTGGCTGGCTCTGCCATTGCGGCGGCTGCCGGCCCTCCCACTGTGCCCTTTGCCGGGTTCTGTGTTCCCAGTGACTCTGGCATTTGGCTCCTCTTCAGTGGGAGCCACTTTGAGGTATACTGCCCGCTTGGCGCTGGGGCCACTCTGTGTCCCTGGGCTGGCTGGGCTTTTCCCTCCCAGGGCCTCGCTTCTTCCTGGAGCACGCTTGGGGTTGGAGGGCTCCCGCCGGGATCTTGGTGGCTCTGTGCCTTCAACCCTTGGCTCTTCAGGGGTCAACTCTGCAGAAGCAGCCTTCTCCTTCCCATTCTCCCAGCACGCAGCCCCTTTGGCCAGTTCTTTGGATCCATCTTTCCTTTTCTTCTGTAAAAAGCAATGCAGCGTGATGGGAAGGTATTCAGGTAGCAGCATCTTTCAGGCTCCCTATCAATCCCTCACCCTCACTCCCCCTTCCCAGACTGCACCAGGACTCTACTCCAGAACCTGAAAATGCATGGCAGGCAGAAACAGGCGTTAGAGTCCCTGGGAGAGTGGCAGATGGCTCATGCAGCATGTGGATGAAGGATGTGCCCCACATTGCTCCCCGGGCAGCTCAACAGCAGGGAGCTCAGAGCTCATCCCAGCTCCCCAGGACTCCACAAGCTCCCTTAAAAGACAGATCATTCCCTCCTTACCAGAAGTGAAGACCAAGTATGGAGTGGGATTTTCTTCTGAAGCACAAGCTGTAGAAAGTTGCCCTTCTTGCACTGTATCTTGCTGCAGGAGCCCTCAATCTCCTCATAGAACTGACAGCTCCACTGGCGCCCGTCTGTAAAGCAGAGGAGAACCAGCACCTCAGGCAGTGCTCCAGGCAGCTGTCACCTAACCCACAGCCCCTTTTCACCTGCCCCCAGGATGAAGGAAGCACTCATTCAGAGCCAAGAAGGCTGCAGGCAGGCTGCCACCATACCCCAGAAGCCTTCCAGGGCTCCAGCCAGCTTCCCTGAACTTGCTTTGTACATCTGGCTGGCCTCCTTCCCAGCGGGAAGGCCCTGGGCCTCCCTGCCCTCAGGGGCACAGTCACTTTTCCAAAGGATACCCGGGACTCACTCGGCCATCCCAGCAAGCAGGGGACAGAGACACTGGCGCGGCAGTGGGCACTTGGTCACTTGGCACAGAGGCCAACTCCTGCCTGCCCCAGCTCTACAATGCTCTTCTATCAGCTCTGCCTGCTGCCTGAGTGTGTGCCAGCTGAGAGCAAGGCATTGCCTCTGAGGGAGAAGTTTGATGTCTGCCTGCAGCAACCCCGTGCTTGGCCCAGAGCTGTGCCAAGTCCAGATGGAGAAATACTTGTAGCAGTTGCTCCATTTCCATACCTGGTAGTTTGACCACACAGTCTGTGTCGGTGAAATCAGCATGTACATCTTCCACCTTCAGAGCTCCACTGCCCAAGTTCAACTTGATAATGATCTCATCGGCATTCTGCTTCCAGTCCAGCAGCAGCTCTAGGAAAAGGGAGGGAAGTGTTACCCACTTGCTGGGGAATGAGCCTGAAGTGCCCACTCCTTGGCTGGGGAATGCAAGCCTGAATACACACACAGTTAAGGAGGTCAGCGCAGGGAACACAGATCATGACAATTAAAATGGGACCTGCCCTCATCAGATAGGCCACAAACAAGAGCACGTGTTGCAGCAGGGCAGATGAATCCCGGTGGGAACCAGAGAGATCAGAAAGGCAGCGCTGCTCTTGGCATGGCCACACACAGCAGTGGCAGCTGGGAAGAAGGGGTGGCTCCTGCCAAGGACAAAGCAATTACTGCTTTCCTAAGGAACGAGGAAGCCACATAATTACTCTGGGGGATTTAAGTGGACTCTGACCACAATCAGAAATTGCCACTTCCCTTTTGCATATGCAAACCAAGCAGCCCAGCTGGAACCATCAAAGCACTGTACTCTCGCCAGGTGAATGTGGCTAGCATGGCTGAAACATGGACAGGCCGGCAAGCCAGGCAAGTACACTGTAACGGGTGAGAAAAGAGTGCAGCAGTGATACTCTGGTGCAGGCAGAGCTTCCATTGTGTGCCTGCCAGGCTCCAGGTGTGGTCTTGTGGTGCGCTGAAGTCTTCAAGGCAAAAAAGTGATTTGGATCACCTTGATTTCAATCAGGTTTGTTCTACCTATGGGGCATGAGGACATCCTATTCTGTCCTCAAAGCAGGCCTGGACTGAGACAGAAACCAGTCAATGCTGCCCACAAGGTGACACAGCTCGGGATGTTCCCAGCCCAGCATAATGTGCTGCTCAGAAAGAAGCAGAGCAGGTGTCCCAGGGCTGTGCTCAGTGGCACCATGACACCTGAGTTGCAAGCAGTATGCTGCCACATATCCAGGGCATTTTTCTTGCAGACAGCCCTTCTCCACCCCTGGAAAGGCCACATACTGTTAAGATAAACACTGAGGCAAGGGAGTGCTCAGGTTAGCTCTGCTCAATGCCAGAGCACTGGACAACAAGGTGAGAGCTTCAGATCCCTTGGCAAGGGCACTCCATGGCCATGCACTGACAGCTGGCACACACCTCAACTTACCCTCCTCTGAGTCCTCCTCCTCAGCAGTCTCAGCCTGCTTGAGCTCAGGGCGAGACACTAGTGGGCAGAGAAGCAGAGCGCAGGGCAGGTCTGTCATTCTGTCACCTCACAACATGGCCAGCAAGCTGATGCCCAAAATTTCACACATCACCTCCTTCTACCCTGAATCTGTGTCCAGGCCTTTCATCCTGCTTGTGTTGCTCATCTCCCTCTTCTGCTTTCTCACTCTTCTCCTTCACCAGAGTCCTGCCTGCGGCACTGCAGCAAGTCAGCCCCAGAACAGCAGCTATGGCCATACCACCATATCCCACCACAGTGGAAGCAACACAACAACACTGCACCATGTAGGCAGTGCTTTTTTGAGGCACATCTCATTGTGAGCCTGCAGCACTCAGGCTCAGCTGTGTGGCCCAGCTCAGTACACCAGGTCCCAGCCCCCAGACATATAGAGAAGTCCTATCTTGATCTGACAGAAAGAACCTGGTGTTTGGTCATGCTCAAACCAATTCTGCTGTAACCAGAGAACCACGTGGCCCAGCTGCACTTTAACATTTCCACTCCTGCACAAGCTGCCAACATCCACATCTGAAAATCTCCTTCCAAATCAGGGTGGGGAATCAAACTGACCTGACACCTAATCCCTGCTCCCCACAGAATTACCTCCAACAGCCAGAAGTGTCTCCAGGCCTGTTCTACCCCCACAGGACAGTGAACTCTGGCAGCACTTTCTCCTGGAGCAGAGAAACAGTGGCAACAGAAGCTGTGGTCTCCACTCCAGCAGACTCGGAGGGCTGTCACTGCCTCCCTTGATCGGCTACAAATCAGTAGGAAACTTCTGCTGACCACCACAGCCACTGGTGCAAAGGTGCTGGTGGGGCTAGCAGTGTGAGAAGCATAGTAGCGGCACTGCCTGGAGGATCTACAACCCCTCACCACCTCTCACAGAGGGGACAGGGGCAGCATGGCTGCCCTCAAGAAGGCCCCTGCATACTCCTCCTATGAGAAAACACAGTGCTGTGCTCTGCACTATGGGATTTTGCATCGGAGACAGCACCCGGCTGCTCTGGCACAGACCTTGCCAAGCACTCAATTACCTTGGCCTATAAAACACCCCGTGATTTTGAGGTTACAATAATCATAACAGAGCAGGCACGGAAATCAAACAGCTTTCCAGAGCCACAGAAACTCTTGCAGGCATCCTGCCCGCAGGCATTCCCTGCACCTGAAGCATCATTTTTGCCAAAGGATACATGGTAGTTACAGAAGGAATTATTCTACAGCAACTACTTCACCTGAACCACACCTTGCCCTGACTCAGAAGCTAAAGCACCAGCCCCACCCACAGGCCTTGCACACTCAGTCACTGCCTCACAACACCTGGCCTCAGCAAACCGATGTGAAAGAAGCAGCACTGCCTCCAGCTGCAAGAGCACCCACAGGTTTCAGTTCCACTCTCACTGGATCGGGGCAGTCCACACCCAGTCCAAAGCAGAGTCTAGAAACAAACACCAAGGCCAACTCCAGACTTTAGCTAATAAGGCCAGAGGCCCAGCCTTTCTAACATTGCTGGGGCTAAGTAGCACCCAAAGGAAGGAGGTTACAGGTCCAGGGAGGACACTGTGTCAAAGAAGATCCCACATCACACGGGTTACCATAAGCTGCAGGAAGTGATTAGTCAAATCTGCTTATCCTGCAGCAGATGGCTGAGAGGCTCCCAGGCTGTGGAGCTGAGACACCACAGGCCTGCTCGCCACAGTGATGCTGAGGGGCTCTCACCTTCCTTGCTTTCCTGATTGGCTCGATCCTTCTGCTTCTTCTTATTGGTGGCATCATCCAAGCCCCGAGACACTCTCCTCTGGCCAGGGGCATTTGTGCTGCTGGACATTTTCAGCCGTTTGGAGGACACAAACAGCCCGCCGGGGTCAGTAATGGAGTCTGGGTCAGGGGTGCGACGTTTTCTTCCTGGCCCAGCTATCTTGGCGACTCTCTGTGGTCAAACTCTCTGGCAAGGAAGTAATGGCCTAAAGAGAGGAAAGAGCAAGCATAGCCGGAGGTGAAAAAGGCCCAACAGCAGCAGAATCTGCTCTCTGCCTCAGGGTCAGTACCCTTACGTGACCTTCACCACGGTGTTTATGGGAAGCCCCATGCAGCACTCAGTGAGGAAACCTACCTCATCACAGCTGCTACAATGCTTACTGCCAAAAGCATAGGCTTGTCAGAGCTCCCAACATACAACCAGGGGTCTTCAGTATGTGGCACGCATTAAAAACCTGGAAAGCAAGTGTCATGCTCATGGCTCCCACTATAGCAACACTGGCCCAGAGGAGCTGCTGGCACTAACAACACCCAGAGACACAGCCGAGGGCAAGGACATGAGACCTGGATCTGCAAAACTGAGCCTCCAGAGTCAACTGGAGGAGCCTGTCACACAGCTTGGAGCAACAGCTATTTCAGTCAAACAGTGTCCTGTGTAACAGCGCCAGAATAGGAGCCAGTAACACCCTAAGAAGGAAGCAGGCCTGGGACAGTCTCCTATGACAGATGGGAGCAGAGCTCCCTGGCAAAAGGAGAGTTCCGCCCCCTTCACCCACTAGCTGGGAGCTTAACCAGCATAACTGAACCTTGAATATTTATCTCCCAGCCAGTTTACAGACAGCGTCAGCGGGGTCTGGCCTGGAAACAGGACACCTCTGCTCCTTGTGCCCCAGGAAGAGAGTAGGCTGAGCAGGGCATGTAAATTGCTCACCCCTGCCCCCTCAGACATGCCCTCCCTACAAAGCCAGCTCCCCCACAGGCTTAGGGAGCTGCTGGCCCAGGGGTCTGTTGCACTCATTAGTGTCACTCTACAGTGTTCAGGGCTTTGAGAGAGCAGAGCTGAAACAACCCACTGAAAACAGTCCCACTGGAGGTGTCTCCATGGAGGCAGTGAGAGCAGAGCTGGGAGGGTTTCCTCCCTCACTGCCCTGGCTGCACACCCTGACCCTGGCAGTGCTCACCAGCCCGTGGGGGTTTGCAGCAGGAAAATGGGCCCAGCCGTACAGATCCTGCCCACCCCCAGGTGCCAGCTGCCTGCCACAGCCTCCCATGCACTGTTTCACACACATCCCACGGCCTGGCTCTCATCTGAGGACATGGAGCCAAGCCAAACAGCACCTTGGCCTAGCCCAGCTCCACTGAGCCTGCCTCTCCCTCAGCGTGAGGCAAGCTGTCCCTCAGGAACACTCAGTTCTGCCTTCACCCATGTACCAAGCACAGACCCCTTGCCGTGCATGGGCATGGCCAGTGGCAGGAGGCACCTCCAAGGTTCCTCTGACAGAGGAAGGACACGGCCAGTTCTGTGCTGCTGGCCCCATGTTGCCAGGGCATTTGTGTTCTAGAAACGTTCAGGGCAACAAGCAGTCACAAATGTGGAGCTGTAGCCACAAACAGAGAAACCCCAGAGACCAATGCAGCCTGGTCTTGGCCTCAGCTCTGCCAAAGCAAGCCCCATGACAAGTGTTGCATCCAAACCACTTCTCTTCAGGCCAATCTACCCTCACCACCAAGAGCCACTGAAGCCAAGTGAAAAGCTGAGTTCAGCCCAACTGCCTGGCACAGACAGCTCCTGCCACCCATGGTGGAGAGGCCCAAGTGACCTGGAGACTGAGCAGGGTCCAGCATCAATCCCAAAGAGCTTGAAACAGTGTGGGAGGGCAGCAGCATCATCCCCATGCTGCTACACACACTGGGTCTCTCCAGAATGAGGAAGCACTTTTGGGTCTAGAGTGAAAGGGAAGGGCCCCCACAGTAGGGAAAGTGGCAGTAATTCACCAGGCTAGGCCTCTGACGACAGCTGCATGCTGTCACTCAGCTCCAGTCCCCACCAACACCCAAACAGGTTGATTACAGATGTTTCCTGGTGCTGAAGAAGCTCACCCGGGCTCAGCAAACATGGGAAAGCATTTTTTGTTCTATTTCTTTTGCCTCTAGGGTGAAAACCCCAGGAGAAATTGGATTCAAGAAGCAGTGACTGCTTCATGCAGGGTCAGGTGAGGCTCTGTCACCTCCCTCCCGCACCTCCAAAGAGGTAGCAGAGGGTAACTGCTAGGCAGGGTGAAAGCAAGCTCTGAGAAGGGTCCTGGAGGGCTGAGAAAGGACAGGCCTCTACCCAAGAAGGGGTGAGGAAGAGAGACAGGGTTGCGTGCCTACTTGTCACTCCTCCAGGAGAAGCCCGATGCTCTCATGCCTCACTGAGGGCTCAGCTCCCTCGGGTGTTTTGCCGACAGTTATCCCTCATGGCAGGCAGGAACCAAGGGGGCTGGAGCCCTGCCCATTTCAGCTGCCAGACTGATGGCAGCCTGAGGCTGCTGCAGGTACCTCAAGGTTTTGGAGGAGTGAAGGCAAAGCAGAAGTTACTCAGGGATTAGAGTAGGCAAATAGGAGAGTTTCTGCCTTTCTGCCACCAGGAAACACACATACAGGCAGCATGTTCAGCCCCTGGGTGCACAGCGGTTTTGGCGCCACTCCTTTTGGCACAGTAGGAGTCACTGCAGGGGAGAGATGGCGAAAGGCTGCTCTGACTAGATGCCAGGTGAACCTCTGGGAAGCACCTGATGAACTGGGCACTCCTACAAGAGCTTACTCAATCCCCAGAGCCAGGGAAGCCTAGCCACGCTGCTGCTGGGAACAAATGTGCCTCCCTGTCCTCTGCTCTTCCTGCCTCTGTGCTGTGGTGTGCACCAGATCCAGATGGCAGCCAGGGCTTTCTCCTATGTGTCTTCCCCCCAAGCAGTTTCCCAACCCAGCTCATGCAAATGTTTTGACTAGCCAGAAGCAAGGGAGCAAGAGGCCAAGGAGAAGGGCCACTCCGCCCCACAGCAGCACCAGACCAGGAAGGACAGCAAAAGGTGCTCAATGAGATGCAATTTGTGCCCTGTGTCTGGGGCAGGGTTAGCACTAAGCAGGACGAGCTCCTTGATTCTTGTCCACAGCACTCCCCATCAATGCGCAAGGGCCTTTACAGGGGTAGCTGCAGAGAAGGTTGGCTATCCCAACAGCATCATCTTTCCATGGGCTTTTGGATCTTCTATGTCCTAAACACAGCCAACAGAAACACATCCCTCGTGCACACAAATGCTTTCGTCACCTTCTGTTTCTTGTTCCCCTAAGGGAACAGAAATCCCAAGGCTCAAGCTTGACTTTTACTTGAGTTTCATGCCTGACACACGGGTGGAGCCAGAGAAAGCACAGAGTCCCTCCCCTGGGGCAGCTACTCAAGCCAGCACTGTCACACAAAATGTTTCCAACCCATGTGGAAATCACAAGCCGTGTGCCCCCAGCGCATCGTGACAGCAGTGAACCCTCTGCTGAGTGGGGAACCCGGCAGGCCCAAGTCCCTCACTGTGGGTACGATCATTGAATCATAGAACGGTTTGCACTGGAAGGAAACATTGAAGATCATCTAGTTCCAACCCGCCGGCCATGGGCAGGGACAGTGATGAGAGCGTCCAGACAGCAGCCGGCGGCCCCTGGCCTCCCGGGCGCTGCTGCCCGGCCCCAGGCACCGAGAGAGGGGAAAGGGGCTGTGAATGGTGTTTGTGTGAACGGTGTTTGTTTGAACGGTGTTTGTATGAACGGCCTCGGCAGGCAGAGCACGAGGTCACCGCGCCGGCTCCTGCCCGGGGCTGCCGCGCTCGGCCCGTCCTGCCGAGCCCCGCTCTCAGCCCCCACGGCCCCAGCTCCTGCCGCTCCGCACGTTCCCTCCACTCGGGCCCGTCATAGGCCGCCGCCGCCGCCACCGCCATCCGCCGCCTGCCTCGCTCTCCGCTGCCCCGGCTCCCCTGCCCACGGGCCGCATCCCGGCCTCCCCCCGCCCCCGGGCCCCGCCCGCCGCCGCGGCCCTCACCCCGCGCTGGCCCAGGCGCCGCTCCCCGCCCCCGGGCCCCGCCGCCGCCCCGGCCCGGCCGGCCCGGCCCTCCCCGCACTCACGGCCCCGCCCGCCGCTCCGGTCTGTTTGTGCCGCGCCGAAGTTCCGAGCGGGCCGACAACGGAGACAGGCCCGAGCCCGTGACGCACTTCCGGGAGCCGGCGGGCACGCCCACGTGACACTGGAGCAGGGGGCGCGCGTCACGTGACACGGGAACGGGGGTGGTGCCGGCGCGTTCCCGCGGTAACGGGAGCGGGGGCGCCCCGATTCTGCCGGCGGGGACTCCGGGTCTGCCTGTGCTACCCGGCTTTGATCCGTGGGAGTGCCGGGCTGGTCTGTGGGGGCCCCGGGTGTGCTATGGCCCCCAGACCCGCTGCCGATTCCCGCCCCACCGCTCGACCCCAAGCCCCGCTGTACCCACGCCCGGTGGCGGCCAGCTCCCACCCCGGGGGAAGCCGCTGTGGGCTCCCGGGGCAGACGGCCCACGGCACGGGGCAGAGATGAGGCGGTCTTGCTCTGTAACTTTATTCACACGGGGGTACCCTGCAGCCCCCAACCCGCCTCCCGCTGCGGGGGCAGGCGGAGGGTGGGCAGCAGGCAGCTGGGTGCTCCAGGGGGGTCCAGGCCCCTCCGGGGCATCACTGGCAGGTGTTGTAGATCTGGACCTGTTGGTTGATGGTGGCCAGCACCTCCCTCATTCTGGCCTCCAGCCCGCCCAGCTGGGCTGCTTTGGCATCCAACACCCGCTCGTTCCGCTCGTACTCCTCCTCCAGTACTGCAGGGACAGGAAGAACATGAGTCAACCCTGCTCCCCACCACTGCCCCCACCACCGCCCCAGCATTCCCCCTCCGGCCTCACCTCGCAGCCGCTGCAGCTTGCCCTGGGCATCCTGCAGCAGCCCTGCAGCTTCCTCCCGTAACTGCTGTGCCCGGCTGCCCGCCTGCTGTGCGCCCTGCGCCCGGTGCTCCACCAGCTCCTGTGCTGTCCGATACCGGTCCCGAAGTCGTCCCTCCAGCATCTGCTGGGCAGTGGGGCTGGTCAGCAGGATCGTTGGGGTAGCACTGCTGCCACACTGGTGGCCTCTGATCACCCACCTGCTTGGCCTCACCGGCCTGGTCCCGCGCACTGCTGGCTGCCTCCTGGGCACGTGCAGCTGCCAGGCTGTTGTTTGCACGTTTCACCTTCAGGGCATCGGTCTGCCTGTCCAGGATCCCAATCTGCTCCATGGCATCTGCCAGCTGCTGCTCTGCATTTCCTGTCTGGGTCTGCATCTGGGGATTGGTGGCATGGGAGTTTAGTGTGGTTGCACTGACCACATGGTGGGGATGGGGTCCCATGGTCATAGGGATGGGGCTCTTACCATGCTAAGGGCTCTCTCGCTGTGCTGGATGTCACCAGCAGCTTGCTGCAGTGCCTGCTCGGCCATGCCCTGGGCTTGCTGCGCCTCCTCCAGCGCCTGCCGCACTGCCTCGGCTGTGCCCCGCACTCCCTCTGCCCGTGACCTGCGGCCAGACAGAAAGGCCTCAGCATAGCCTGGGCTGGGAGTCCCTGGAAGGATTGCGTCTTCATGTCCCTGGGCTCACCTGGCCCGCTGAGCATCCTGCAGCAGCTGCCCAGCCTGATGCACGTCACCGGCTGTCTGCTCTAGGATGGCATCCACGCTGGCCAGGCTGCGCACCCGCGTCTTGATCTCCTCAGCCAGACGGTGGATCTGGTCCGGTGCAGCGGGGAGTGACAACTCCAGTACCCGACTGGCTACCACCTCAATGCTCTCAGGATCAGCCCCCTCCTCTGCAGGTGGAAGCAGTCAGTGTGTTCCCTACAGTACGCAGGGGTGGAGGGGGCAGGCAGAGCAAAGGGCAGAGGGGAACGTGGGACAGGGCAGGGGGGCCAGAGATGGCTGGAGGGCACAGGATGGTTGGGGCAGGGCAGGGACCATGCAATGCAGCATGGGGACAGGGGTAGCACAGCCCACATGCAGTGCTGGGACAATTCAGTGCGGCGCCGTGCAGGGTCAGTGCAGTGTGGTGCAGGTGCAGAGCCATAAAGCCCTGGGCAGGGGTGGCCAGCCCTCCCGGCATGCCGGCACTCACGGCTCAGGAAGGCCTTGACATGGCTGATTAGCTCCCTCAGCTCCTTGTTGGAGCTCTCCACCCGGGCCCTGGTCTGGTTTGCCTTGTCCAGGGCTGCCTGTGCTCGCAACCGGGCCTCGTCTGCCTTCCCCTTGGCCTCTGCCACCTGAGAGTGGGCAGAGACCCTTGGTGCCAGCCCCAAGGGCTGCAGAGCGTGGCTCTGCCACCGGATCCCACCAGCACCCATGTGCCACACACCTTGTGGGATAGCTGGGCCACGTCACTGGCAGCCTGACGCAGCTCCTCCTGGGCATGGCGTGCCCGATCCAGAGCACTGTCAGCCTTGGACACGGCTCCACCACAGCTCAGACCGCCACAGCGTCGTCGCCCATCCTCATCCCGGCAGCCGGCACCCCCACAAGGGCTCTCGGCACAGGGAACATCACCTGCCATACCGCAGACCTGAAAGGCAGCATGGGATCAGGGCAGCTCTGGGTGCCGTTCCCCAGTCCCTTCCCTACGTCCCACCTTCTCGTTGAGCGGGTGCAGGCTCAGCGCCGATGCCCTTGCTGCCAGATCCATCAGTGCCCGCCGGCTGGCCGCATTGTGGCGATTGAAGTCATCCCGGTGGCTGGCCAGGAGCTGCTCAGTGCGGAGACGAGTGTCCGCTGAGATGCTGACAGGGCTGGGCACGGCACGGGTGGAGGCGTCTGCCTCGTGCTCGGCCTCCCGCGACTCCTCATACGACTGACGAATACTGTCATAGGCACCTGGGGGGGCAGGGACACTGTCAGACCCCTGGCCATGGCCTGACCACCCTGGGCTGGCTCTGTGGTGTGGCTCACCAAGGAAATTGGAGGTCTTGAGGGTGTGCAGCTGCTGTTCCAAGTCCTGCAGGCTGTGGTTGAGGGCACGGGCACCCCTGTCCACTGTGTTCAGCACATGGCTGGCATTGAAGTTGGCATCCTGAGCAGCCGTCAGCTCCCCTTCCACTCGTGTCAGCCTCTCAGTTGCCTCCTCGATCTGCCGCCTGCAAGGGAAGGGGGTGAAAAGCTGCCCCCACGGCTACCCTGGGAACCGTGCCCTGTGCCAAGTGCTCACCGCAGCCCCTCCATGGTGTGTGTCAAGTGGGCAGCGGTAGCAGCAGTGGTGTTGCGGGTGGCCACCACATCACGTACAGCGGCCAGGTTTTCCTCCAACTGCCGGAAGGTGCCCTCAAAGGCACCAGCAGCCCCAGTGTGCTGCAGGAGGCTGGCCCGCTGTGCCAGCGCTCGGGTACGGGCGGCCAGATCCTGTACCACGCGGTCCCAGTCCCCGAAGCAGGGGTGGCAGGGCTGGCAGGCAGGGAAGGTACCAGAAAAGCCCCGGGCACACTGGTCACAGCGGACTCCAGAGATGCCAGGCTGGCAGTCACAGTGGCCACTGCTGCGGTGGCACTGGGCACTGGCTATGCCACGGGGGTCACAGTCGCAGGCTGCAGGGAGAGCAGTGTTAGGGCACCACAGGGCCCACTGTGGTCCCCCCGCTGGCACTGGTTCTCACCTCGGCACTGCTGCCGCGGGTCACCCCAGTGGTGCTCCTGGCAGTCGGTGCAAGTCCGGCCCCCAAAGCCTGGCTGGCAGGAGCACTGCCCTGTGAACTGACAGACGTGGCATGGGTGAGGCTGGCACTGCTGCAGCACACCCCCACCACCATCCCATCCCCCCAGCCCCTCTCCCTGTCGTCTCTCACCTGGTTGCAGGTGGGTGTCAGGGAGTGCTGGGGGTGGCAGGCGCAAGGCTGGCAGCCTTGCCCGCTGGCCAGGTTCCAGAAGTTGGGGCTGCAGCGGTCACAGCTCTGGCCCTCCACATTGGGCAGGCAGTGGCACTGCCCGCTGTGCCTGTCACAGTGGCACTGCTGGGGCCCACAGGTGCTGGCATCAGTGCCCAGGGGGTTGCAGGAGCAACCTGGAACCGAGAAGCACTGAGCAGCGATAGAGATGAGGGAATAAGAACAAGGATGGGGATGAGATTGGGATGGAGATCTTATGGGAGTTCTGATGGGGACAGGGCAGGAGAGGGATGATGACAGATGAGGGTGGAAGCAGGATGGAGACAGAGACTGGGCAAGGATGGGGTGGAGACTGGATGGAGGTGGAATGGGAGCAGCATGAGGACTGCTGGTGGAGATGGGATGGAGATGGGACCAGGGTCAGGACAGAGCTGGAATAAGGACAGGATGAGGAGAGATGGATGGCAGTGGGGATGTGACAAGAATGGGGACAAGAATGGGCATAAGAATAGGATATAGATGGGATGGAATAAGTTGGACATGGGGACAGGGACTGGACCATAGTTCTGGGCCTGGGCAGAAGAGACAACCCTGTTCCAGGGCAGGGACTCCACAGCACTGTGCACAAGCAGGGGCAGCCATGGTTGCACATGGTCCCCAAGTACATATCAGGCCCTGGAGGCAAGTCTGTCTTGGCATGGCAGTGGGTACTCACGCCTGCAGCTGTGTCGTGTGGCATCTCCATAGAAGCCAGGCTGGCACTCGGCACAGTGGGGCCCTGCTGTGTTGTAGAGGCAGCGCAGGCACTGCCCTGTGCGCCGGTCACACGCCTCTGGGTCCGTCACATCAATGTTATCGTGGCACTGGCAGGGCAGGCAGCGCCCACCCTGCAGAGGGTCCCCATAGTACCCAGGGGCACACTCATCACAACGGGAACCTGCTGACACAGAGTGCTGGGCAGTGCCGGGGGACAGGGCACCCCAGAAGGCACTGAGTGTGCTGTGGCAGGTACTCACCTGTGTACCCAGGGTTGCAACGGCAGACAACCTGCTGGGAACGGTTGTCTTGGTAGCAGGAGGCAGCGAAGTGGCGGGGGGTGCTGGGCCCCTCAGGACAGGGGCAGGGCCGGCAGTGCTGCCCAGAGCCAAGTGCTGGGTTCCCAAAGTGTCCAGCCGCACACCTGCGGGCAGGAGGTCAGCAGGAGCTGGGGCTGCTGGCAGCACCCTGCCCCAGTCTGGGCATTCACCCCACCTACCTCTGGCATCTTTCACCATCTGTGTGGTCACGGCAGCGCAGGCAGCTGCCTGTCCGAGGGTCACAGTTCTCAGCATGCCCGTTGCACTGGCAGGGCCGGCAGGCAGGGAAGCCCCAGTGGCCGGGCTGGCAGCGGTCACAACGTGGGCCATGGGTGCCCTCACGGCAGGGGCACTGCCCTGTGGTGCTGTCACAGATGGTGCTCACTGAACCCTCACGGCTGCACTGGCATGCTGGAAAACACAGCACCCACAGTGTCTGCCCCTGAACTGTAGAGAGCATCCCTTCCCACACCCCCAGCCACGGGATGCCCAGGCTTCTCTCCCACTGGCACTCACGTCGGCACCCGCCAGGCCCAAAGCCAAAGGTTCCTGGTGAACAGCGGTGACAGCGCCGTCCCATGACATTGGGTTTGCACTGGCACTGCCCGCCCTGGGGCTGGCACTCGGCACTGAGTGAGCCCTGAGGATCACAGAGGCAGGCTGCAGGCAAAGAGCAGGATCAGTGTCAGCTGCTGTGGCACAGGGTGCAGCACACGGTGTGGGGCTGTACTCACACAGCGCCCCATCATGCAGGATGGCTGAGAGACTGTGCAGGAGGCTGGAGCACGGCTCGGCCACAGGTGAGGGTCCTGCAGAGTAGAAGGGCTGGGCACAGTGGTACTGCTCAAAGGTCTCCCGGCGCTCCATGGAGCTGGGGTCACCCGCAATGAACATCTCCAGTGAGGAGTAACGGGGCAGGAGCACCAGCTGCAGGGCAAAGTCAGTGGAATGTCATGTCCCTCTCACGCTGTGTTCTCTATGGCTGCATCCTATCCCCCTTGAAGGGCTGCTGTTCCCCCATCCCACTGCCCATCTGCCCCTCACCGAATCGATGAGCACACTGGCAGTGGGATCCTGATGAGCAGCAGCACAGCCCAGTTCCAGGCGGAGTTTGTAGGAGATACCCTGCTCCAGACAGATGGGCTGGGACAGCACCACGTACCTGAATGGGGGTAAAACAGCAAGGGCAGCCATGTGCCCCCAGTGAGCCCCAGCACTGCCCAGCTCTACTGAGGTGCTTACCTGGCACCGGATGGGAGGCTGGTGGAAAGCTGGTCATCAGCAGGGATGGTGTTTCCACAAGGGCTGCTGGCAGAGACAGGGCTGGGGCGCAGCACCTTCAGCCCCACCTCCTGCCAAGCCTCTGGGTGCTAGCAGCCAAGAAGGGGCAGTGTCAAAAAAGCCTCACCATCTGGAACGCCCCACCACTGGTCGTCCCAATCTGGCAATATATCACACTTCTGGCTTCACCATCTGGTGCTCACCTGGGGCTCATAGCGGATGACGACATCATACTCGGTGGAGAAAGGCACATCACTCACGTGAAACTCCACCCAGCCACCTTCCAACATGCGGGCAAAGCCTGTCCCTGTCCAGGAAGCTGGATGATCTGGGGGGGGCTCACGCTCCACCACTGAGCCCTGGTGGAAGCAGGTGTTTTGAGATGGGATGCTAAAAATCGCCTTGGCCAGCAGGAACTGCTCTGCCCTGAGTAGGGAGCAGACCACTGCCTGCTGGTTTGGAGACCCTGCAAAGGGGCACACACTGCCCTGCTCTGCTTGATGTCCTCCCCAGGGACACCTTCATTCCTTACCTGATGCAGCCGTGCATCCTCCGCCTCATAGGTGTAATGATCCAGGTTGATGCGGTAGAAACCAGTCTCCACCTGTTCACACTGTCGTCCTATCATATGGCTGCGGCACTGGCACTGCCCTGTCCCCATGGCACACCTGGTACCCCAGCAGCACCATCAGCCGTGATGTTAGGAGGGGTGTCCCTTGCCCTCTGCATCCCCACAAAGACTCACAGGTTGTTGCGAGCACCTCCCACATCGCAGTCACAGGGCCGGCAGCCTGGGAGGTCATGGCTCAGTCCCCAGTGCTCGGGCTGCAGAGGGCCAGGGTGTTAGAGAGCAGCCGTCTGTGTACTATAGTTCTGAGCATTGTGCATGGGCTGTGGCACAGCCCCACTCACCAGGCACTGGTTGCAGCTGCGCCCGGTCACCAGCTGCTTGCAGAAGCACTCCCCACTGACAGGGTCACACCGACTGCCATCAGCCACCGTGCCACGGGGGTCACACTGGCACCCTGCATGGAGAGCCAGCGGTTTCCAGCAATGCCAAACCACATGCCTGACCCCAGTAGGTGCCACCCTGGTACCTACTCCGGCAGCCTTGTGGGTTGTTGGTGCTGAGGCCAAAGAAGCCGGGTTTGCAGTGGTCGCAGCGGGGACCAGCCACATGCTCCTTGCAGCGGCACTGCCCCGCAATCAGGCCCCTGGCTGGGTCATCAGCACTGTCACACAGCCCTCCATCCAGAGAACCCTCAGGGTCACAGTCGCAGGCTGGAGAGACAGGCAGGGTCAGCACTGTGACCACCAAAACACCACCCTGCACAGCCTGTCCCGCACTGACCTCGGCACACCGCAGGGTCCCGCAGGTCCTTGGTGGGATCCTTGTAGTAAAAGGGCTTGCAGAGGTGACAGCGACGGCCCATGGTGTTGTGCTGGCAGCCATCACACACAGCCCCACTGGTGTTCCCCGTGGCCAGGAACACGGCCATGTCAAAGTGGCACCGCCGTGAGTGCTCGTTGCAGTCACAGCCTGCAGGGACAGTACCGCGGCACGGCATGCAGCACCACAGCCCACATCTGGCAGGCAGCAGCCCCAGGGCCGAACCTCCCCTGCCTGGATTCCCCTTACTCTGATATGCAGCACCACAACCCCAAACCTCCCCAAAGTACAGCCTGCAGCACCCCAAAACCCCCAAAACTGCACAGTGCCAGTCACCACCAAACCACATCCCACTGTACAGTGCCCCAAAACCCCTGGCAAAGCACAGCCTGACAGCTCTGGCACCAGGTTCACTGTGCCAGGGGCTGGTGCCAGCCCTGGCACTCACGGCGACAGGCGTTGGTGCTGGAGCCCTCGGCCGGGCGCCAGGGCAGGTCGTGGTAGAAGTCCTCACAGCGCTCGCAGTTCAGCCCCTGCGTGTGATGTTTGCAGACACAGCGCCCATGCACCTGCCAGGATGCCATGGTGAGGGGCTGTGGGACTAGGCGGCACAGCTACCTAGCTCCAGCAGGACACACAGTCCTGGCTTGCCCTACCATTCCATCAGTGGTGGCAGGGGCCCCGCTGAGTGGGGCACACTCAGAAGCGTGCCCATAGCAGAAGCAGTTCCCGCGCATCACCAGCTCGTAGAGCGCGTAGTAGTACTTCTCCCGGATCTCCCGTCGTGAGTCCAGCAGGTTGTCCCCCAGCGTGTGCAGCTTGGTGAGGTTCACACGCAGGTTGGTGACACGCAACAGGTCTAGGGCAAGGAGAGATCCCAGTTGGCACAGGGTGGCTGGGCACGTCTATGCACAACTCACCTCTGCCAGGCACAGGTGGGCTGGGCTGTGCACGGCATAGGAGGCTGTGGTTGGTTCAGAGAAGCTGGGTATGGCTGGGATGGGCTGTGCACAGCATGGGGTGTCTATGTAGGGCTGCACAATATGAGGCTGGTCTGCTGTGGTTTTCTGTGTTGCACAGTATTGGCCCAGCGCTGTGCAAGGTTTGGCTCAGAGGCACGTGGTTGTACATGGCCAGGCTGGGCTGTACGTAGCTGTAGGGGTTCAGCTCTCACACACATAGTTGTGTACAGTCTGGCTGTGCGTGGGCTGGGCTCTGCACTCCCACAGCAGGGGTAGGCTGGGACCCCACTAGTGCAGAACAACACCCTTGGCACAGCACCTTTATACGTCTCGGGGCATTCACCACTGGGGGCTCTGCCCAGGAGATGGCTGTGCCTGGTGGATGCAGCCAGGGGCCCCTGGGAAGACAGGATGGCCTCCCTAGAACTGCAGTTTCCCAGCAGCCCTGCCCTGCAGATTCTTCCCCTCCTGCTCCCAGTCTAAATTTAGCCTTGAGTGATTAACCCACTGTGTCCTGTGCCCAGCCTGACTCTATCTCAAACCACAGGTGGTGTTGGACTCAGCCATGGCACAGCCATCTTCCTCCATTTAACCCAATGCAGCCTGACCTTTAGCTGCTCTCATAAGGAAGGGTGCAGAGGAGCCCAAGACCCTGAAGGCTGGATCAGGTCCTGACCCCTGTGAAGGGCCCAGAGCAGGGAGAGAGCAGCCAAAATAGCTACGCCCAAAATAGAGCAGCCAAGCAGGAGCCCAGATGGCTGGCAACTCACTTTGGATGGCAGGGCTGTAGGGGTCCCGGATAGGGATGGCAGGGTCCAGCACCCGGTAGATGACCTGGAAGGGATAGCAAGGTGATGAGAGCAGTGCAGGGGATCCCCTGACTCTCCTGGGATACTACTAGGGCCTCACCTCCCCCTCAGTGGAGGGCTCGATGTCAGAGTAGCGAGACTCGCAGACGACATCATCAATGTGGCGTGGGGGCCCATGGGGGATGTGGGGAAAAGAGGCAGCGCAGTCGTAGGCGAAGTAGCGATACACTTTCCAGGTGTGCCCAAAGTCGGCTGAGCGCTCCACCAGCATGGCCGCGGGGCGGAATGTCTGTGAGACACACAGGTAGGATAGGGGCTAGCCCCACAGTCCCTGAGGGCATGTTACATCCTGTCCCATCCCACATGCTGGAACCCACCTTGAAGGTCATGATCAGATGGGTGAAGTGGAACTCAGCCTCCAGGTCCAGCTGGATGCTGACGTGCTCCACACCTGGGGATGACAAGTGGAAGCACCCGCTCACAGGTCCCGGGGGCTCGTCCCCCCACCCGGCAGTGGTCCAGGGGCGCGGCCGCGGCCACAGGCTGAGTCACACTTCCTCAGTGTGGGAGGAAGGGAAAGAGAGCCCCCCGGGACAGCACAGGATGCCCCAGCACCCCCACCCATTGCTCACCATTCTCCGACTGCCACCAGGCTTTCTTGGGGCGGGGGGCAAAGCTGGTGACCACATTCTCGATGCGGTGGCTTTTGGTGTTGGTGCGGGCATCGTAGGGCCGCCGCGAGTCGCAGATGAAGCACTTTTTCTCCTCCTGAGAGTTGGGAAGCTCAGTGATGTGTGTCCCCAACCCTGTCCCGTGCCCCTCATCCTCGTCCGGTCCCCACAGGTCCCGTCCCCCTCACCTGGAGGTGGCTGACGATGCAGTAGGGCTGGGGCCGGCGCAGCCCGCAGGTGGAGGTGGCACTTAGGCGGGCTGCTCGCCCCACCAGCAAGTCCCCGGTGGCCGGGTAGCAGCTGCCGCGGGCACAGCCCTGGGGGGAATCGGGGGCCAGGGCCACCCCCAGCCCTGCGGAGCGGCGGGTGGCTGAGGGCGCTGCGGGGCGGAGGGGGGGCCGGGGCTCCCCCCGCCGTGCCCGGGGCCCCTTCCGCGACCGCCCGGAAACAGGACGGCGGGGCCGGGCCGGACCCCGGCGCCCCCCGGCCCCGCTGCGGCGTGGGGCGCGGACTCACCGGCCAGCAGCGGCAGCAGCAGGAGGACGGCGGGGCTCCGCTTCGCCGGGCTCCGCATCGCGGGGCGCGACGGGACGGAAAGGGGCGCAAAGGGCGCGCTCGGCAGGTGCCCGACGGTCCCGTCCCGTCCCGTCCTGAACCACCGGTTCCCCTTCTCGTTCCCGTTCCCAGTCCCTTCCCCGTCCCCTTCCCGGTCCCTCCCGGCCCCTCCGAACTGGCGGCAGGCGCAGCGCTCGGGGCTGCGCGGAAAGCGCGGGGCGGATCCCGGCCGGAGCGGGGGAGCGGGCCGGCCGAGAGAGGCGGGAGGAGGCAGGAGCAGGCTAGGCAGAAGGCATCGGACACAAGCACACACAGTTATAGGGTTTTATTTGCAGGCGCGCCCGCACTAAAGGCACCTGCAGAGTGGACGGGACTCCCGGGCTCGGGGACCTGCGGGACCTGCGGGGCAGGACCGGCCCCCGGTCCCGCCAGTGGTCCCTAGCAAGTGGCGTAAGCGTTGGCCCTCTCCCGGATGTCCAGCAACAGCCCGGTGACTTGCTGCTCCAAAACTTGCAGTCGTGTCACCTTTGCCGCCATCGTTCTTTCATTGGCCCCAAAGCGCTGCTCCAGGTCTGTGGGACGGGCAACACGGTTCATAGGGCAGCCTCTCACCACGTCCCATATCACCATCGGGACACCCGGTGGGGCGGGCCCAGAGGGACACAGGGAGATGTATGGGGAGGTGGCAGAAAATGTACCACCATGTGCTCCCCCTCACCTTCCAGCTTCCTCTTGCTGTTGCTGGCTTTATCCAGGAGGTCTTGGGCCTCTGCCATCAGCTGTGACAGGCGCTGCAGGGCCCCACCAGACACTCTGTCCAGCATGCCCACCCGGTTCTTCAGCACCACATAACGCTGTGTTACCTGTGCCAGGTCCTGGCAGCACAAGGACACGGTGAGGCTGAGCATCCGCAGCACCCAGTACCTGCTTGGTTCCATGCATAACCAGGTAGGGATGGAGCTCACCTGGCTAAGTGTCCCCGAGGTGGTGGTGGCACGCTGTGCCCCGTCCTTGGCTTGCTGGGCCATGTGGCGAGCATCCCGGCTGTGCTCCTGCAGGGCAGTGATGCGCTGTGCCAGCTCCCGCAGCCGCCTCTGCGCCTGCAACTCCTTCCTGTCCAGCACCCGCAGCCTGCGCTCCGCCTGGCAGGTGTGGACACAGGCTGCAGCAGGCACAGCACCACCATGCCCACGGTGCCAGCCCCACTGCCCTGACACCTGCCCAGTGCCAACCACATTTCCCCAGTGCAAGCCTCCCTGCCCATAATGTGACCAAGGCCTCAGTCTCGCTCTCCACAGCACTGATCCCGTTACTCCCAGAGGTACCAGCTCCACTCCCCCAGCCCATGCTCCTCACCTCCCTGGCTCTGTTCTCAGCCACCTGGATGGCATCCCTGGCGCTCTGCAGGGTGCTCCCCACTGTCCTCACTTGTGTCCGTGCCACCTCCAGTGCCTGCTGTGTCCCCACCAGCTCATCCCTTACGCCTTCTGCTCGCTCCCTGCAGCAGCACAGGCAGCTCCAGCCCCTGCCAGTGCAGGGGGACTGACCCTATCACCTGCCTGCCCCAGCCAGCATGCCCCCACCACTTGCCTGGCCTCCTGTCCCTGTGCCAGCAGATCCCGTGCCACAGCCAGCCCCTCCGCTGTGCTGTTGAGAACTGCGTCCACCCCCTCCAGCTGGCCAATGCTCTCCTGCATCTCCAAGAGCAGCTCCTGGATCTGTCCGGGGCTGCTGGGCAGGGAGATGTTCAGCACCTGCCGGGCCACCAGCTCAATGCTGCCTGGGTCAGCTCCCTCCTCTGCAGGGACAGGGGAGTAGGGTGGGTTCAGGATGGACTCGCTGGGTCCTGCCATGCCCATGTGCCCACCCAGTGCTGGCACTACCTGCCAGGAAGGCCTTGATTCGGCGGATAAAGTCCCTCAGCTGGGCCGTCGCCTTCTCTGCATGGCTGCGTGCGGCCTGAGAGCGCCCCAGTGCCTCCTCTGCCCAGCTGCGTGCCCCCCGTGCCAGCTCCTGCACCTCCTGCATCTGAGGGGCACCTGGCTGAGCAGGGGGCACAGGGCAGCCCCGGGCAGGGGCATTCAGGGTGAGCAGGGGGTACAAGGGGACAAGATGTAAACCTGCAAAGGAGCGTGCAAGGGGGGTACCAGGGGGCAGAGAGTACAGCAATGGCCCAAGGGTCCACACAGGTGGCACAAAGGGCATCTCTGAATGGGTATAAGAGATGCATGCAGAGTTGACATACTTGGGGGCATGGAAAGGGAAAAATCAGGACATTGAAGGGGGTCATGAAAAGTGGCATGGAAAGGGCACAAACAGGACATTCAAAGGTGACACAAGGGAACCCCAGAAAGTGCCACAGGGCAACCACTCCTACCTTCTGTGTCACAACACCCAGCTGCCCTAATGCCACCTCCAGCTGCTGTGAGGCATTGTGGGCACTGCTCAGGGCTCGAGCTGAGATAGGCAGTACCCCTGCACACCCAGTGCCACCGCAATGCCTTGTCCCCGCTCTGTCTCGGCACAAGGCTCCTCCGCAAGATGCACGCTTGCAGCTCCGGTCTCCGGGTGCCCCACAAATCTGTGATGATTTCCAATGGTGGAAATGGCAGCTCAGCACTACATGGGGGGTGACGGCCGCACCCCTTCTGCCAGTCCTGCTCTTACCTTCTCATTGATCCTGGTAATGCTGAGTCCCATCACCCGTTTCTGTGTCTCCCGCAAGGATTTCCGGGCTGCGGCTGTGCCACGGCGGAAAGTATTGCCCCACTGCCGCAAAGCACGCTCTGTTGCCCTCTGTGTCATCTGCGCCCTACTTAGCTCGCCAGCTGTGCCGTTGGCCACCACCTCTGCCTGCTGCGAGGTCTCCATCGATGCCAGGATGCTGCGGTAAGACTCTGCGGGTGCGGGTGTCAGGGTTTGCCCAGGATGGCTGCCACCAAACCCAGACTTTGCTGGTTGCTCTTACCGCTGAACCCAGCTGCTGCTACAGTGCTGAGGAGGATTTGAAGGTGGGAGGTGGTTCGGTTGAGACCTCCCAGCTCACGGCTCAGCTCAGCTAGCCGGTCATGGTGCTGCATATCCATCTGCGCCAGCTGATCTAGATGCTGCTCCAGCTCTTGGAGGTGCTTCCAGAAGTTGTCCAGCTCCATCCTTTGGGTAGGGAGGGGGGCTTCAAACTTTCAGAGTGGACAAGAGGAGGTCCCTCCACCCCAGCCCTACATGCACACTTGCCTGGTGCCACCCAGCTGCCTGGGCAGTCCATCGAGGAGGGGACCACCAGGGCTGTCCCCCTCTCCCAGCAGCCGTTCCACGTGCCCCAGAGCCTCCTCCAGTTCCCGCAGGCGACGGGGGCTGAGTGGGAGTGCGGAACTCCCCTCCCTCAGGGCCTGCACCTGTGCCCCAAGGCGCCGCAGTCCTTCCTGCAGGCTGCCCACGGCCAGGTCCCAGCGCCCAAAGCAAGGGTGGCAGGGAGAGCAGTGGGGAAAGGGCTCCTGGTAGCCCCGCTGGCAGCGGTCACAGCGCAGCCCCCCGAATCCCAGGCGGCACCGGCACTGCCCGTTGTCCTGCTCGCACTGTGGGCTCTCAGAACCCAGCGGCTCACACTCACAGGCTGCAGAGACAGTTGGCAGTGTGTCCCAGCCTTCCCATGGAGCCCCATGCCTGCAGACTGCCACCATATCCCAGTATCCCACCATATTCTCCTGTGTCTCCAGAATCCAATCTATCCCCAGCATCTTCTAGTCCCCGCAGTTCCACCAAATACTTTGGGTCCCCTGAGTCCTGCACGTCCCCAGACACACACCATGTCCTCAATGTTCCACCATGTCCCCAGCATCCCCGTTTCCCCAAGGTCTGCCATGCCCACAGTGTCCCACCACATTCCCAAGATCTCCTGAGTCCCCTGTATCCCCAGTGTCTCACTGTCTCCTTAGCATCCCATGTTCAGAGTCTCCCACCATGTCCCCAGGGCCCCCATTTCCCTAGAGTCTCACCATGCACCCAGAGTCCCACACATCCCGTCCCCAGAGCCCCTGCTCCCCCAGTCCCTGGGATGTGCTCCCACCTCGGCACTCCTGCTCAGGGTCTCCCCAGTGGTGCTCCTGGCACTGGGAACAGACACGACCCCCGAAGCCAGGCCGGCACTGGCACTGCCCTGTCACCTGCAGCGACAGTGCCATGCTCACTGTGCAGCTCACTGGGCCCCAGGAGGGCACAGAAGCGATACCAGGGTGCCAGGGGACTCACTGTGTCACAGGCAGGGTGCAGGGCATGTGTGGGGTGGCAGCCACAGGGCTCACAGCCCCCTGGGCCCCCCAGCCTCCAGAAGTGGGGTGCACAGCGATCACAACTCTTGCCCACGACGTTGGGGCGGCAGGCACAGGCTCCTGTGCCATGGTCACAATCGCAGGTGCCATCGGTGCAGTGGGAGGCCAGTGTACCCCGTGGGTCACACACACATCCTGCAGGAGGGTGGGTGGCCACGTAGGGATCAGCCCATACCCACCGCCCAGGTAGTGTGCTGCTGGTCCCAGCACCCCAAATCTGCCTGACCCCAGTGCCCCCCAGTCTGCCTGGCCTCAAACACCTGCACAGTCCAAACACCCCTGATCCTAACACCCCCACCAACCCTGACCCCTGTTCCCTGCCCAGCCCCAACACAGGCACAGCCCCATGCCCCTTCTAACAGCCCCAAATCTCTCCTGGCTGAACCCTAGCCCTACAACACCCCAAAATTCTCCTCAACCCAACCCAAATCACCCCACAACCAACCACAGCCCCACAACACCCCAAAATTCTCCTCAACCCAACCCAAATCACCCCACAACCAACCACAGCCCCACACCTCATCCCTACCCTGAGCCCCTGGCTCACTTCAAACCCCCCATCCCAAACCCCCGTGCAGCCCCAGCCCCACAGAGTCCCCCGCCCCGCTCACGCCGGCAGCTGTGCTGCAGGGCATTGCCGTAGTAGCCAGGCTGACACTGGGCACAGCGTGGCCCAGCAGTGTGGTACAGGCAGCGCAGGCACTGGCCCGTGTGGGGGTCGCAGCCCTCTGGGTCGCTGGCATCGATGTTGTTGTTGCACTGGCAGGGCCGGCACTCCCCCCCCTCCATCTCTGGAGACCCAAAGTAACCAGGGGAGCAGCGGTCGCAGCGGGGCCCTGCAGAGAGGGCAGCTATAGGTGCTGGTGTCCCCCAGCCCCAGTGCAGGGGGGGCCCTGCTGCACTGTGCCCGTTCTGCCCCTCACCTGCATATCCAGGGGCACAGAGGCAGACGATGTGGTGTGTCTCAGCATCGGCATGGCAGGCGCTCCCATGGTAATTCCGTGTGCCAGGGTAGCCGGGGCAGGGGCAGGGCCGGCACTGCTGCCCCGAGCCCAGCACAGGGTTCCCATAGTAACCATCCTGGCACCTGAAAGGACAACAATCCCAATGGGTCCTTCCCATCCATCATATACCATCCCACCATCCTATCCCATTCCATTGGATCCCATACCATCATATCTCACCCTATCCTAACCAATTTTTTCCATCCCATCCCATTCCATCCCATCCAATTATACTTATTCCATCCTACACCATGCCATCCCATCCTATTCTACCCCATCCCATCATATCCTTGCCACTGCACCTCAACCCATCCCACCATTCCAACATATCTCATACCATCATAGCTCATCCTACACCATGCCACGCCATCCCCTCCTCCTGGAGCTGGCTCACCTCTCACAATGCCGTCCGCTCGTATGGTCGCGGCAGTGCAGACAGGTGCCCATCCGGGGGTCGCATTCCTCAGTGTGCCCATTGCACTGGCAGGGCCGGCAGGCAGGGAAGCCCCAGTGGCTGGGCTGGCACTGGTCACACTGCCGGCCCACGGTGCCAGGCTGGCACCGGCACTGCCCGCTCACCTGGTCGCACAGCTGGGACACTGAGCCCTCTGGGGAGCAGGTGCAGGCTGTAGGATGGCACAACTCAGGTCAGGCACATGGATTCAGGGACACAGGGATGGACAGACAGACAGACAGGCAGGGAACCTGCACCCATAATATGCTCACTCCATGGGCTGTGGCAGAGAAGGGCTCATGTGGACGCACAGGTCCACAAGGAAATGAGTAGACAAACAGAGGAATGAGTGCAGGACAGCACAATGCTCACAGGAGCCTTATGTGGATAGATGGATGGATGGATGGATGGATGGATGGATGGATGGATGGATGGATGGATGGGGAACTGTGACTGAACCCATGGGCTGCATGACAGCAGGGCTGAGATTGACACATGCACAGACAAATGGACAGACAAGTGAACAGGGCAATGAAGGAGGTGCTAATGGCTGGACAGACAGACAGGAGAGACAGCAACTCCTGGCAGATGAAGATCCCACTACTCACGGCTGCATCCCAGGGGCCCAAAGCCATAGCTGCCTGGGGCACAGTGGTCACAGCGTCGGCCGATGACGTGGGGCTTGCACTCACACTGCCCGCCCTGTACCTGGCACTCGCTGCTGCGGGAGCCCTGTGGGTCGCACTGGCAGGCTGCGGGAGCAGGACCAGTGTGGGGCCAGGGCTGCCTGGTCTGTAGCTGCCTGCAGCTGCCCACACCCTGCCACTGCTCTTCTGCCCACCATGCCATGGGCATATATTGACCCACTGGCCCAGGCAGGGCTCCACCCCTGCCCGCTCATGGGTCCCATCCCTGCAGGCTCCCCACTCACGCAGTGCCCCGCCGTGCATCAGGGCTGAGAAGCTGCAGACCAAGCGGGCACAGGCCTGGGCCAGGGGATGAGGGGGGGCCATGCGAAACACCTCCAGGCACTGGTACCGCTCCAGCTCCTCCTGGCGCACTGCTGCCTCTGCCCCATGGAACCCTGGTAACTCTGATACCTGCGGCAGGAGCACCAGCTGTGGGAAGAGAAGAGGAGATGGGGCTGGGGGGCATAGCCAGCCTCCATGGTGGGACCTACCACTAAGCTGGATCCATGTGCTCCAGGACAGTCCCAGTGCTGCTGTGGTCAATTACCCCAGCTCCCTCAATAGCCCCAGCTCCACTGACATCCCCAACCCCATTGATATTCCCATATAAACTGCCATCCCCAAAAGCTTCTTTATCCCCTTCCATTGTGACATTCCTATGCCAACCCCAAATCTAAGTCCCCAGTCTCATTGATATACCTTTCCCCATCAACATCTGCTTCTCCTTCCCCATTCCCATTCCCATTCCCATTCCCATTCCCATTCCCATTCCCATTCATCTCCATCCTCCATCCTCATCTCATCCCCATCCTCATCTCATCCCCATCTCCATCCCACCCTATCTGATCCCAACTTATCCCCATCCCCATCCTGACCCCACGTACATCCCCAGAGGGGGATCACTTCCCACTGTGGTTTCCCATCCCTGCCCATGATCCGCCAAGCCTCAGGCGCAAGGTGCAGTGTGACCCCCCCCTCACCGAGTCGATGAGGATGAAGGCACCAGGGTGGCGCTGGGTGACACTGGCCCGCTGAAGCCGCATTGTCACCTCATAAGGGGTGCTGGGCTCGAAGCAGAAGGGCCGGGAGAGCAGCACATACCTGTAGAGTCAGGTGTTGGGGCATGGGCACAGCAGGGCCATGGAGACTGCAAAAGGATAGCAGCAGAACCCAACCACCTCCCTTGTTCCCATCCCCAGCCCACCCCAGCCCATCCCATTGCACCTCTGGCTGTGGGGCAGACTCTGGCGGTACAACTGCTCGGAGGGCAGCAGGTTTCCACAGCGAGAGCTGGTGGGCAGCGCACGGGAGCTGACACTGACCACGGCCTCCCAGTCCTCGGCTGACTGTGGCAACAGGTAAGGCAGTGTCAGAGCTGTGCTGTGCCATACATTCCGTGGCCATGGTTGTGGCTGTGCTCACCTCGGGCTCATAGCGCAGCAGCAGCTCGTAGTCCATGGGGTAGGGCACGTTGTCCACACGGAAGGTCAGGCCAGCCCCGTCCCGCACCCGGGCAAACCCCAAGCCTGTCCACGTCACCATGCGCCCGGCACTGTCCCGCACCACCTCCTCCACATCCGGCTGGGCAGGGCATCAGCACAGTTTGGCCCTGGTTCTACCCCCAGCCACTTCTGCCCTGCAGTGCTTCACTGTGCCCACTCCTACCACCCCAGGGCTCACCTTGGGGGGCTGCTGGCGGCTGCGGCGCAAGGGGACAGGGGGCTGGGGAGCATGGGGGGGGTTGTGCTGATGCCGTGAGCGTCCCTTCCGCCCTGCCGGCTCCCTCGTGTCATACTCCAGGCAGTCCTGGGGAACCTCTGCCCGAATGGCACCCTGCAGGGACAGGGTCAGGGGACAGTGGCCATGCACAGGGACAGCCATGCACAGGACATGGTAGCAGCCACATGCAGGACAGGGTAACAGCCATGCATAGAGCACAGTGGCAGCTATGCATGCAGCATGGTGCACATTGGCAGCCATGCACAAGCACAGGGACCCCCAAGGAAACTCACCGGGAGCTGAGGGTGGCTGTGGCCATGGCCGGTGGCCTGCTCAGCCTCATAAGTGTAGTAGTCGAGGGGGGCACAGAAGAAGCCGGGCTGTACCTGGTCACACTGCCGCCCCATGATGTGGGGACGGCAGGGACATGCACCATCCTCCATGGAGCACCTGGGGGTGACCGTCCTGTCCCTTCATCTGTCCTTCTATCTGTCTGTGTCTTCATCCATCCCTACTTCCATCTCTATCCCTATCCCTCCACCTCTGGGGATAGAGATCCCTCTCTTTCTCCCTCCATCCCAGCTCCTGTATCTCCCCAGCCTTTTTCCCATCCCTCCCTCCCCCCATGTGTGACCCCCACCCCAGAGCCCCTCCAGGTGCTGTGCTGGGCCCCACCGGTTGTTGTAGGCTCCCCCGAAGTCACAGGCGCAGGGCCGGCAGCCCCCCAAGTCGTAGCTCAGACCCCAGAATTCAGGCTGCAGTGAGGAAGGGACATGTAGGGCCAACTCAGCCCTGGGGGTTGCCATGGGGCTGGGGACAGTCAGGCCCACAGGCATGGTGTGGGGCAGGCTGGGGCACTCACCACACACTGGCTGCAGGAGCGCCCAGCCACAAAGCGTTTGCAGTAGCAGTCCCCACTGATGGGGTCACACGGGGAGCTGCCTGCCACTGTACCCCGTGGGTCACACCTGCATGCTGCCCCCACACATGCACATGTGAGAGGGTGCCAGTGGGACCACAGCCTACATGCTTCATGGCCCTTCTTCCCCATTCCATATCCATCCATCTTCATCCCTTCCATCTCCATCCCTCCATCCATTTCCATACAACTATGCCACATCCCTCTATCCTACATCCTTCCATCTCCATCCCTCTATCCCAGATCTTTCCATCTTCATCCCTCCATCACCATACCTCTACCTCCATCCTTGTACATCCCGTCCCCATTCCTCCATCAACATCCCTTCATTCCCCATCCCTCTAAGTTCATCCTTTCATCCCTACCCCTCCATCATCCCCCCATTCCCATCCCCATCCCTTCTCCCATCCCCATCCCTGGCTCCCAGCTCACGCTGGCAGCCCTGTGGGTCGCCATGACTGAGGCCATAGGCGCCGTGCCGGCAGCGGTCACAGCGGGGACCGGCCACATTCTCCTTGCAGCGGCACTGCCCCGCAATCATGCCCAGCGCCACGTCCGTGTGCCCGTCGCAGGCACCTCCATCCAGTGAGCCTGCCGGGTCACAATCGCACGCTGCCAAGAGAGGGGATCATGAGGAATTCTGGCTGCTGGCACCAGGAGCTGTGAGGCTGGGGCAGGTGGCACTGGGAGCCACAGGGTTGGGACAAGCCATGAGGCTGGGGTCCCAGGACACTCACGGGCACAGGCAGTGGGGGACCGGATGTCAGAGCGAGGGTGCCGGTAGTAGAAAGGCTTGCAGAGGTGGCAGTGGCGGCCCATGGTGTTGTGCTGGCAGCCATCACACACAGCCCCACTGGTGTTCCCCGTGGCCAGGAACACGGCCATGTCAAAGTGGCACCGCCGTGAGTGCTCGTTGCAGTCACAGCCTGCAGGGACAGTACCGCGGCACGGCATGCAGCACCACAGCCCACATCTGGCAGGCAGCAGCCCCAGGGCCGAACCTCCCCTGCCTGGATTCCCCTTACTCCGATATGCAGCACCACAACCCCAAACCTCCCCAAAGTACAGCCTGCAGCACCCCAAAACCCCTGGCACAGGACAGCCTGACAGCCCTGGTACTCACGGCGACAGGCGTTGGTGCTGGAGCCCTCGGCCGGGCGCCAGGGCAGGTCATGGTAGAAGTCCTCGCAGCGCTCGCAGTTCAGCCCCTGTGTGTGGTGCTCGCACACACAGCGCCCATGGATCTGGGGGAGCACCCAGCTCAGTGTGGCTGCTGGGTCCCACTGGGCACCGTGCTGTGCTGGTGGGTGTGTGTCTCACCATGCCGGGGACAGAGGGTGTCAGGGCACCCGGTGCTGGGGCACAGTGGGCAGCGTGGCCGTGGCAGAAGCAGCTCCCACGCAGCACCAGCTCATCCACAGCGTAGTAGTACTTGTGCAGCACCTCCCGCCGTGAGTCCAGCAGGTTGTCACCCAGTGTGTGCAGCTTGGTGAGGTTCACCCGCAGGTTGGTGACGCGAAGCAGGTCTGGGGGTGTGTCACTGTTAGCAGCTGCCCCGACACCAGCCAGCCCCGCATCCCCCACACCCCGGCCACATACTCTGGATGTCTGGGCTATAGGGATCTGCCACAGGGATGGAGGGGTCCAGCACTTTGAAGATGACCTGTGAGAAGGAAGGAATGGGTGATCCCATTCCACCCAGACCCCTGGCCCCACTCTGCACTGCCCTATCCCCACGCACCTCCCCATGGCTGGAGGGCTCGATCTCAGAGTAGCGCTGGTCACACAGCACTTCATCCACGAGCCCTGAAGGGTGGTTGGGGATTCCAGGGAAGAGCTTGGAGCAGTTGTAGGCAAAGTAGCGGTACACCTTCCAGGTGCGCCCAAAGTCTGCTGAGCGCTCTACCAGCATGGCCGCGGGGCGGAAGGTCTGCAGGACACCCAGATGGGGTGGTGGCCAGACCCACAGCCCCTCTGGATCCATCCTGTCCCATCCCATTCCATCCCATCCTAGGCATCCATGTGCCAGGACCCACTTTAAACTTCATGATGAGGTGGGTGAAGTGGAACTCGCCCTCCAGATCCAGGCGGATGCTGACATGCTCCACACCTGGGAGACAGAGACAGAGATGCCTAAGGCTAGGGGAGACCCCCGTGGCCACGCAGACCCATAGCACATGCACATGGGGCAACCCCACTGCCACCTCACCATTCTCTGACTGCCACCAGGTCCGTTGGTCATGGGGGCTGCTTAGGTAGATGACATTCTCTATGCGGTGGCTCTCAGGCAGGGACGGGTCACGTGAGTCACAGGTGAAACATTTCTCCGAGTCCTGTGCCAGGGAGTGGCACCATCAGGAATAGGTGACTGGAGGCTGCACCAGTGCCTGGCTCTGTGGGTCTATGCAGGAGCCATTCTGGGGCTGGGTGGGCTCACCTGGAGGTGGCTGACGATGCAGTACTCCTGGGGCCCATCCAGCCCACAGGTAGAGGTGGCACTCAGGCGGGTGGCTCGCCCCACCAGCAGGTTCCCAGTGGCTGGGTAGCAGCTGCCACGGGCGCAGCCATGGTTCAGTTCAGGTGCCTGGGCACCTCCTGCCACCAGTCCCCCCACTGCAGAGAGCATGAGGGCATGGGCTGGGGGCTGCGCTGGGGCGCCTGGGCACCCCCTGCTCCTCCACGCACCCACCCCACCCCCAGCTGTCCCATCCCGTCCCATCCCTGCATCCCGACCCACTGATGCAGCATGAAGCTCCATGATCCGGAAAGGTGCTGGCAGCAGCGCTGCGGCCGCGTGACCAGGGGCAGGGAGCAGGGTGAGTGGGGGGCTGGGCTGCCTGTGCTCCTGGGGGCCTGGGCAGCCCCAGGGTGCTGACAAGTGCCGGGGGGGAGTCAGGAGCCAGGTCAGGCGCTTGCTAATCCCGACAGGGCTTAGTGCAGCCTGGATTCCCTGCTAAGTTTTGTCGCTGCCAGGCAGGGAGTGCCGCCATTGCCACCACCTTCACTGCCCAGCACCCTCCACCCCAGACTGGGGTCCCTGAACCACCACAGCTCCCAGCACTGTGGTTATGCAGGGTGCCCCCAAGGCCTTGCTTACCCAGGAGGAGAGCAAGTGCCAAGAGGTCCATGGGCAACCACGGGATCTGCCTGGTGGAACACGGAGATGGCACTGCAGTAGGGTGCAGGGTATGGCATGGGGTGCAGGGCAGCTGATGTCCTCTCCTGCCTCTACCACGACCGTGCAGTCCAGGATGCACCCCCCAGCACTGGCATGATGGTGCTTTCCGGGGACAACACGAGGAATCAGGGGCAGTTGGGTCTGAAAGTCCTCTGAGATGACATGCAGTGCCCACCTGAGCAGCTCTGGGGGACTGTCACACACACACCCAGGCACACAGCCATGCTATGCCCCACCAGAGCTGGTACAAACTGTGCCATGCCCCATCCTGCCTGGCTCAGAACGGATCTATCCTTTTGGGGGTCGCTAGTGCCCCCGGGGGGTACCAGCACCGGGCCAGGGCCAGCATGGGAAGGGAGCCAGGAATGCCGGAGCCGGCTGGGCAAGGGCGTCCCTGACTCTGGCCGGGGTCCCGCTGTTAAATTTAGGTTGGAGGAGCCTTTTGTGTTTCCTTCTCTCCCGGTACTTCCCGCTCCCAGCCTCGAAAGTGCTGGATCAAAGCCTGGTCCTAGCTCTACCCAAACACATCTCTCCTGTTCCCCGCACGGAGCCAGCCCAGGGCAGGGGGGCTCGGGGGCGGCGGGGGGAGCCGCGACTCTGTCCTGGCACCCGCCCGGCTCGAAGCCTTGCCAGGACGATAGGCAAGGCGGCGCAGAGCCACGTGCTGGCACGAGGGCCCCCGAGCCCCGCGAACCCCCTGTACCTGGCGTCCTGCGGCGTCCGGCGGGACCAAGGCCAGGGGCGAGGGCGGCGTGGGACCCGCTGCCCCTGGGCTGGGCGCGCAGAAATGAGCTGGGGCAAGGGCAGCGATGGGATGGCGGCCGGTGGCCCCCCTTCCCCGTGTACGATTCTTATTCAAATGGGCTGCTCGCTGAAAGGGACGGCGGTCTCCAGGCTACGGGAATGTCACTGCCGATTCCTTCTGCCTGGAGGCCCCCGCCGCCCGCCCGCCCGCGGAGGCCAGGCCGGCCAGGCGTCGGCAGCCCGGGCACGCCCCGGCCCCCGGGCGGCACGGTGGGCCCCGCCGGCAAACAAAAGGGCGCCTCGTGGGCTGGCGAGCCAGAGGCACCGCGTTCCCTGGGCTCCCGGCACGGCGCGGCAGGAACGTGCCTGCTGCCACTGGCAGTGAGGCGTGGGGGCGGCATGGTGAGATGGGCGCCTGATGCTCCAGGAACCGGCGGGTGCAGCCACACAGGGGTCACTGCACCATTCTTTGCCCCACCTGGGGATGTCCCACAGCGAAGACACCAGCACGGCTCCGCTGCAGGGTGGAGCCGTGCAGGGCATCTGCTCCACCAGGAGCTCACCCGGGTACGGCCACGATGCTGCCGGATGGGAACGTCCCTCCCAGGGTACCTGTACCTCCCCACTGCCGCAGCTCCCTGGGCAAAGTCCGGCACACGTCAGCCATAGGAAACGCATGGCAGGGGTGGGGGTACCCAGCCTGTCACTGCCAAGGCACCCCGCAGCCCCTTCCTTGTGTGCTGCCTCTTGCCAGTTGCCAGCACCCAGCCCGTGCCATGGGGCTGTGCCGTGTGCCAAGAGCTGTGCCATGCCTCAGAGCTGTGCCGTGCCCAGGGTCTCCCCTACGGCACACCGGCTCCTACCTGTGCTCGTGGGAGCCTCGGGTGCTGGGCAGGTGTCTGGTGGCCCGGGTGGGCTGCGGAGTCGGAGGCCCGCTGGGCTCGGGCTGGGCTCGGGCTGGGCTCAGCTGCTGTTCCTGGAGGAGGGCGGCCGGTGCCTGTCTCCTCCTCCGGCAGCCGTGCCAGGCGAGGGGAGGGACCTGCCCGCACCGAGCTTCAGCCAAGGTGAGGCAGAGGAAGGTATACGCTGGCGGTGGCCCACGTGTGACACAGCAGTGTCCTGTGCCTAGGCTGGTCGGGAGAAGGCACAGCATTCCCACAGGGCTGCTGCGCCCGGTTGTGCAGCACGTGGGGCCGCTGAGACAGGCAGCCTGGCTGGGACTCGCCCTGCACTGCACAGGCCCGTCTGTGCCTCCTCAGGGCACATCTCTAGCAGCGGTGCCGAGAGCCCTGCACTGCACTACCCCAGTACCCATGCCAGATGGATCCTGTTAAGGCCCAGTGCTGGCAGTGTGGACACCACCATGCACCACTCACCCTGTGCTGGTCGGTGCTGCCTGGGATCCTCTGGACTGGCTGGGCTAGGTGCTCAGCCAGCAGCCCTGGAGCCCTGCAGGGAGCACGGCTGTGCACCAGGGCCGGGTTCCACAGAGATCTCACTGTCACGTAGGGATAGTGCCTTTTATTAGCCGAGGCTGAAGGAAGGAAGAGGAACCGTCTGCTCTCCACACCAAGGCCATGCTCTGGCTGCCCGCCGCCAAGCAAGGTCATGGGCAGACAAAGAAGCAGCTCTCGGCCATAGGGATGCCAAAACCCACACCCCCAGGGACACCCTGAGACAGCCAGGCACCTCAGCAGGACAAGAGATGCTGTGGGCAGTGCCCTACCAGCTCCCCATAGCCATACAAGGCACTTGGAAGCCTGAAAGAGGGGCCAGGCTGTGCCCGGCGAGGCTCCAGCAGTGCAGGCTGGTGGTCAGACACCACCACCACTTTCTGAGCCGGGAGAGCTGACAGGAGATGAGCTGACAAAGTGCTATTAGCACTGGCCAGGGTGTCTATGTCAAGGGATCTTGCCAAGCAAACCTTATCTGCTCCAAGGAGATCCAAAGAGGCCTGATAAAGGCAACTGTAACAGGATCTCTGGCCTTGAAAAGCGAAGTGGGAGGAAGGGATCCTCAGTGGGATGTGAGGAACGAGAGAGCCCATGTCCAGGCACCTCCCTGAAGGCTGCTCTGACTTCCCATGCCAAGCTGCAATCCCCTCGTCTGCCCCAGAGCTGAACGCGTGGGTGTGGTCCGGGTTTGCCCGGAGAGATGGCCTGTCCGGGGGCAGCTCCATTGGCTGAAGATCTGCCAGCAGCTCTCCCCTCCCTCACCAGCGTTTCAACGCTGCCGAGCATCCCCCGCTTCCTCGGGCGCCCACAGCCTCGCTCCCCCAGCACCTTTCAGCAGTGATCGGGGCACTCCTGTAGCAGCACAGAGGCCCCCCCTCCCATCCTCAGCAGAGCCCCTGAGCTGCAGGGGCAGCCTCTCACTCCTGGCCAGCCCTGCTTGGACCGACTTCCGTGCGCACAGCAGGCAGCCCGAACATCCTTAGTGAGCAAAGAATTACTTAACCACTTCCCTTCTCAAGGAATGAGCTCCAGCACGGCACCAGAGCTGCTGTCTGCCCAGGGCCACAGTCCCACCACCATTAGTGCTGGGTCAGCGCACTGACAGCCCTGTGGCACAAACTGGATCCAGATCGCAAACCGTGGAACAATGGTGCTTCTGTTGAATTAGCCGGCCAGAGGGTCCCGGATGCAGAGTGGGCAGATTCCGAGAGAAGCCGGAGAGTGGGCAGGCAGGCTGGGGCTGGCACAGCACCTGCTAGCACAGTGTGCATGTTTCTAGGAATTAACCAGGAATGCGGATTTATCCCGGTTCAGCACCACTGACACACATCCGGGGTATTTCCTACCCCAAACCAGGCAATCCTTAATGGAGTTTGAGTAATGCCAAACTTCCCTGGGAGAACTGGGGAGACGAGCTGGGGGTGTGGTCTGCAGCTGAGCGTGCCCCATGCAGCATGCAGCCGCCGGGCACACGGGAGACACCGTTCCATGGAGCTGATACAGAGCTGGGAGCAGGAGCCCAGGGAGGAGCAGTCTGTCAGAGCCCAAAGAAAAGCTGGACACATTGGGTGGTTCTGAGCACCATTTTACTGAAGGGCTGGACACCTGCTAGGACTTCATAACAAAAAGTTCACTTCATTTAAGAAAAAAGACAGTCTGTTTTTTGTCCCATTCCCTTCCAAAGAGTGGAATACTAACGCTGTCTTTTCACTAAACAATGCCATTCCAAAATATACAACATGAAGTGTGGAACAGCCCAGCTTCATATTAACATTAAATATTATTAGAACTTCAGAAACATTCTACACAAACAAATGAAATGGTAAAAAGTTCACTCAAGAACAAGATGGTCATTTGTAAAATCATCATACAAAGTTTGTTACTCGCCCTCCTACGAATTGCAGTTGCTGCTCCCCAGAAGTTGCTTGGGATGCCCAAACACCAGGGAATGCCACAGCGGAGCCGGTGGCTCTGGTCTCAGCCGGAGCAGGTTGGTCATGCCGTGGCGCGGAGACGGCTCTCACGGAGATGCTGGTTGGCAGAGAGTAGCACAAGCAGCCGGGCAGTGCCCACCCAGAGCCCCTGTGTCACTCAGAGCAGCTGCCATGCCTCTGCTCAGGAAATGCTACTCCTCAGAAGTGCTGCACCAGGACCCAGGAGGAGGGAGGGCATCATATGGTGCCTTCCCCACCATAAACACCCACCCATACTTATTTTGTCCCAACCTAGGCCTGGGCAGTGCAGCAGAGCAGGGGCAGGAGGGGAGGTATTTCTGGGGGTAGCTTTGCAGCACCTCTTTTAAAACAGCAGCATGTGCCTGACTGTGTCTGTGGGAATCACCAGACACTCACAGGGGCTGCCTGTAGCCACAGGAACACAGGAACAGAAAGGGCTAATTAAGACAATAAGGAGAGAGCCCCAGAGGGTAATAAGGCCTTTAAGGGACTCCCTGGGGAAGGTATTTTGGAGGCCATGTGAGCAGTGCCAGATTGTGAGACTGATGAAGGATGGAAATGAAGGGTTGGGGGGGTGCCTGCTCCAAAAAGACTCCAACTCACCTGCACCACCAGTGCCTGTGTGCTGCTGCCAGGCAGGGCAGAGGAATCTCTGTGGCCAGGCAGGGATGGAGGGAAGACAGTGCTGCGGAATGCCAGAGCCTCTGCTCCTCTGTTTGCACATCTCCTGCAGCAAACACAGAAGCTGCAGGCTGCTGGCTGTCCAGGTGCTGCTAGCATCTTTAGCTTTCCCTACTCTCAGCTTCTCACTTTTTCACCAGACTTCCTTGGTGTTCCTAAGCAAAGGGAGGGGTCTGGCCTCAGCACCATGGCTTTGGAACAAACAGCTGCTGGCCAACCTGCAAGATCCAGCAGTGTCAGACCTACAGACATGCTTCATTCCACACTCAGGGATGACCTGGTGACAAAGGTCATCCTGGCCTCTCATGTCTTCTGCAACAAGATTCCTCTGAGGCACCTGGTACCCTCCTAATAACACCCAGCTCCAGGCAAAACAGGCTGCAAGGAGAGGGAAACCCTAGCATGGTGCTCTCTAGTGGAGTCTCAAATGTGATGGCTCAGGAGCATCCTGCCCTGCTGTGTCCACCACAGATTGTACCAGCCCACCCAGGTGGCAAAGCTGAGGGCTGCGCATCATCAGGAAGGTGCCAGATACCCCAAAACGGCTGTCCTCTCCATGGGCCATCTCAGCTTCTGGAAGGCCATCCCCATCTGAGCACAGGAGCAAAGAGGCCAGTGCCCATTTTGAAGGGTGAAAAAGAAACTGTCACTTCCACACAAACCAACCATCCTGGCTGAGCAGCTGGTGCTCCACAGCTCGGCACCGACCCTGTCAACTGTGGCCAAAAAAAGGATTCTCCCACCGAAACCTGCCCTCTTGCCTGGGAAGCTGCCCAGCTCAAGTCACACTGCCCAGCTGGAGCTGAAAGACAAACCTGCTCTCCCTACCCAGGGATCCCTTGAGCCATGGCCAAAGGCCTGGCTCCTAGACAGGGCAGGGAACTTGGATCCAAAGGGGAAGAACTGCTGGGATGGCTGAACATGCTGGCAAGTTCTGGCCATGAACACAGCTACAATTAAAAGGGCACAAACTCTGTGCTCAATTCCAAAACCCAGAGTCTCCCAGCCCCTCTTGCCACAGCTGGAGCTGGGGTGAAGTGCTCCTGGTGCACCAGGAGGACCTGGAGGACAGGCTGCAAAACACGGGCAGGTGGGGAGCAGGACCACGGAGCCACATGAGCAGCCATCACCAATCTGTGCTGTCCTGCTTCAGATTCCCCTGCCATGTTCTCAGTGGGCAACTGGCTGAACTCCATGCAAGGTAGCACCAGGCAATGGGGGGAACCCCAGCCCTGTTAGTATGAACTGGTCTGAGAGCTGTCCCGTGAGGTGAGCACTCCAGGGAGCACATCTCCTCCACACAATGAAATACCACTTGTGGGCTGCCAAGCAGGAGTAACAAAATAATCCTTCTTATTTTGCAAAAAAGTGCTTAAGAAATTCTGTACAAGGATTGCTACAGCAGCTGGCTCAGGAGGGATGCAAATAGTTTAGAAGCAGCAGCAGCAACACACTACATGGCTTGCAGGGAAGAGGCTGAGGAGAAACTTCTACAGCCATAAGCAGTGGCAGATGGTGAAATGTGATCACAGTGGACATGAGCTTCAGAACATTTCTACCAATTAACATTGTGATTTCAACTGGTATCTTATGTCAGCTTCCCCTTCAGCTGCCTGCTGGACAAACTACTCTCCCCATGGACCTTGCTGACGGACATCTGAAGCATGCAGGAAGCTCAAGAACCTTGTCTGGTGGAGGGGAAGCATAAACTGCTTCTTGGCAGCTGAATAAAAGGAGAAATTATTTCCAAAAAATCAGTTGGAAGAACAGCCCTTTGACCACTAGCTGAATTGTTTCTAGAAATGACAGTGGCACGAATCCATGCATTAAAAGCATTCCTAGGAGAGACTCCAAAGCTCTCAGCTGTCACAGTGCCCAGAACAACACAGGCCAGGTTAGGCACTTGGATGAATTCAAAGTGACTAATACAGAAACAGGTCTGAACAAGGTGCATACCACATGCTCAGCAGAGACCACAGTGCTCTGGGCAATGTATTTCTATGGGCCCTGCCAGTTACCGTTGCACAGATCCCTGGAAGTGTTACTCAGATGCCAGTGAATAACACAGGATGGAAGGGACATATAGGGGAGACCTTTGGTTAGATCAGGTTTTAGGTAGCTCTGGTTTGATCAAATCATTCACCTTCCCTAACAGCAGAGAGCAGCATCCACACAGAGCCCCTCTGCAGCCTCGTGCACATCAGTGTTACATGTCCAGGACACCAGGAGCAGCCACACCTGGGCATGAGTCAAAGGACAGTGGAGCCAACCTGTGCCAGACTGAGGTACCCCCTCTGCCAGTATTGGCTGATGGGCAGCAGTTGCTGGCATTGGCACAGAGGCTGTAAAGCCCCTCTGTTGTTACCTGCAACCCTTTCAGTCAAGCTCCCACAGCATCTGCAAGAGGAAGAAGAGACAACTGGAGGGCAGAGAATGGAGGTCCAGCACTGCCCTGTTGCTCAGGGCCCTGTGGTCTGTTAGAGATGCACAGGAGAACCAACAGAGATGGGACTGGTGATGAGCAAGTCCCTGAGCATACAGCTATGCTCACTTTCCTGGTTGGAGTCTCAGTGACACAGAGGCATTTCCAAAGGACACAGGGCAAGCTGTCATCACCAAGCATGCACAGAACTTAGCTCAGTGCTGGGAAATGCATGGCAGCACTAAGGCTGGATGCTGTGCTGGATGTGTTAAGCAACAGTGCAAGTCAAGTCCTTGACTGGCAGAGACCCAAGCTGTAAAAGAAAAGAGGTGATGGAAAAGAGTGGGGAGGCAGACAGCAGTGCAGCTGGGGGATGACACACAGCAATGAGGATGTGGCCTGGTAAGTTGGCCTCAGGTGCTCAGCTTCCCGCTCAGGCTGGTGGAAATGCGACCTTGACCTGGATTCAGCCTTGTCGATGCACGTTGCTTTTCCCAGCGGAGGCCAAGTGCTCAGCTGGGATGTCTGTGCTGCGTTAGGAGGCTCCAAAGACAGCTCTCAGTGCCCTTATAAGGGTTTGGGAACAGGGGAAGCTGCTGAGCAGCCTGACAGCAATACCACAGGCAGGAGTTCAGAGCCCTCATCGGGAAACAGCCCAAAAGAGAAACACCAGTGCAGGACTTCAAGACCTGGCATTCGAGAGCGTGGGAATGAGAAAGGTCTGAAGGAGTGGGAACAAAAGGAACAAAGCAATTTTTGGCCAGTTGACAGTGATGGAGAGTCCCAGTTCATCCAGCATCAGGTCAGGACAGGGAACTCTCTGCCAGGGCATTTTAAAACACAGAAGCAGAAGAAAATATTTCTTCCTCCTTGGCAGCCAAGCAGCAGCATTCACAGGTCAGTCTTAAACGCTGCAAGTTATGACCTCTGACAGCAACTCAGAACCCAAGTGTGGGGCTCAGAGCTTGCAATCATCCCCTGAATCATAAAATCACAGAAGGGGTTGGATTGGAAGGGACCTTAACAATCACCTCGTTCCAACCAACCTGCCATGGGCAGGGACACTTTCCACTAAACTAGGTTACTCAGTGAAAGAGAACCTCCACCCTGCCCTATGTGAGTGAGAAGAGAACCCAGATGCACCTCAGAATGCTCAACTTCCCTGCCCTCTCACCCTGTCATGAATCTCCTCTCTTCTCTCCATACCACATTCTGCCCTGGGGATCAGACATTGACCCCTTTCATAAACCACTGAAATCCAACCAGGTACTTGGGGGGTGGGGCTTAAATGTAAGGATCTGGGACTCCCAGCTGGGGAGCCCATCCCTTCAGCCAAAGTCCACAGAGATTACTAGGTCAGACAACTGGCATTTTGAGCTGGTGAGAGAATGAGTGGATTACACTACTGCTGCAGAGATCTGAGCATACAGCAGTATACGGAGCCAGGCCCGTACCCAGCACAATGCCTCTTCCTTTCCCCAGGACACCAGGTTGTCCCTTCCAGGTGACAGCAGCAGCACTAACTGCTCCTACAAGGTGTTTCTCTTGGGTTTAGTAGATCCCTCTCTGTGGAGCACAGAGAGCACAGAGCTGTGTTCCCATCCCACAGCATGCCCATGGTGCAGGGAGGTGACAGCAACTATCTGCAGCAGTTCTGCAGTGCCTCCTGGGGACGGCAGAGCCTGCACTCCTTCCACACAGAGCTCTCACACCTGCCACACACCTTCTCACACATCCCTGATAGCGCAGCAAGGCTGCAACCCACCACAATATAGTGCCCATCTTCCCTCCTACTGCTTCATCTCCACAAACCATAGAAAGTGACTCTCTGTTTATGTCCTCCCAAATTTTTCACTTTTCTACTTTAACTCAAGCTCAGGTGTCCCACTGAGGTCTGGGACTGGCAGGATGTAGCAAATACATTCAAACACAGCCTGTGTCTCTGTTGTGGTTTAACTCAAGCCAAAACCAATAGTCTTCTCTACCAGCACCTGGAATCTGCTCCTGGAACACTCAGCAACAGCAAAGCAGTTACATGGTGGGCAGGACACTACACAGTTCCTGCTAACAATTCCAGCCCTTTGGCTCTAACAGTCACAGTTCATGATCCATAGCTGCACCTGGGGTATAGGAGAGCAGAGTAATGCTAGGTGCTGAGGAGGAATCCTCTTTGGAGGCAAATCCCTACCATGAGTTCAAAACTTCTGCTACCCACAAAGGGAGGAGGCCCCTAAAGATGTCAGACAGACTTGCAGCCCTGTGACACTCCCCCACTGTTATGCAGAGGTAATACCGAAAACAGGATTAAAACTACCAGCTGGTAATTCTCCAAATTGTTTGGCATTCCGGAGACAAACAAGTGGCTACAACACTGCTGCCTCTGAGCTGCTCAAGGGAGCCCAGGACAGACTGTCACAACACTGAACCACAAAGGAATCCTGGCAACTTTCAACAAAAGACTAGCTGAAGGGAAGGAGGAACAAAAGCTATCAAACCCAATCCCAAAGGGATGGAGGAAGTGCATCTTCCCACAGTTCCTGGGCCATATGCACATATATGGATATATAGATATAGACATAATAAAGTTATAAAATTTGATCAAAATAAAACCAGTAAATGTACAGCTTGAAAAAGAGCAATATCACAGTGCATCAATGTAATGAGAAAGTCCTGTGTCCTCCCCTGCACAAGAGCACAGCCTGCCACGTTCAGGGGAGCGTGGTGGGAAGTGAGCTCTCCGGCCTGCTTAGCTTGATGCTGGCTGGAGTGACGGTCCCACATTCCCAAACAGGGTTCTGGATTTCTGCAGCCAGTTCTGCACAGCAGTGGCAGACAGGCAGGAACAGCACAAGAGTGGGCGGCTGTGTCTGCAGGTTAGTTGGCATATTGGCACCAGAGACACAGAGTCACTCCTAAATCTCTCTGTGCTCTGGTGCCAGGCTTACATTTACTTACTTACAAAAAAACGTGACAAAGTGAAGAAAGTCAGGGGACACTATGAGAATGGGACAAGGGCTGAATTTGGATCACAGGGGAGAGGTTGACCCTAAGAATCTTCTGTGCTCTCCTCCTCACTTCATCATCGGAGGAAGAGTTGCCCACCTTGATGGTCCGGAATTTCAGCAGGTTCAAAGTGCTCTGAGCCTGTCGACTTTTCTTTCGGACAGGAATGGTATTTGCTTTTTTCCTCTGTGGTGCTTCTTTTGCCTCTGTAGCTGTTCTCTTCTTCTGCCCAGTGCTCTCCTGGTAAGTGCTGCGGTCCTTCCATGTTTTTCCCACCAGAGCTTCCTTATCTTTGATTTTCAAGGTCTTGGGCTGTGGTGCTGTGGTGCAGTCCTGGGATGAGCTGCCTGTGACTCTCCCGTTGAGAACTCCAGAGGCTTTGCAGGCATTGCTCTCCTGCAGCACTCCACCCTTTGGTCCCTTCAGAAGGTTTAAAGCGCACGTGGCAGAATCTGGTGCTTTCTTAACCAAACGCTTGTACCCCTTGCCTTCGGTTATTTTAGTGCTCTTGCCTGAAGAAAACTGCCTTGGTGGACTTGAAGTCTTAAGGAGTTTAAGGTCTGAGGGAGAGATCCCAAGATGCCCTTGTGTGTACTTGGACTCCAAACAGGATGTTGCGGTTTTCAGTGGCACCAGGGCTTCCAGGACCACTGACAGTCTCATAGCTGGATACACGTCAGGATACATGCTTGTAGGAAAGCCCACTGCCGCTGCCTTGGATGTGCCAGATCCTGTCTGCTTCAAGGAGCTCAAGAGGAGATTTGTGGAATCCCCTTTGGACACTGGTTGACTGGAGACTTTCAAAGAGCTCACTGGAATGCTGGTGGGCAAAGGGGCCACTTTTGCCACTGAGTTCCTGGCTGGACTCTGAGCGGGCTCAGTGGTGCTGGCACAGTTGCACTGTGTGTTTCCTTCTGTCTGACTCGGTGTGACAGCTGTGCACGAGCTATACCCGTACACATCCTTACTCCTCAGAATTGTGGGCTGGTAGCCCTCCTCCTTTAGGCCTTGGATGAAGGCCACCAGCTGGGTCTCTGTGTCTGAAAGGTCCTTGGACATCGGGTTGAAGACTCGGAGGGCTTCCTCCAGCACTTTCTGTCCTGCAGAGGAAATTCTTGACCAGGAATGGACAGCTTTTTCTTCCTCATTGTTCACTGCAATATTCATGGCATTAGGCAAGCAGGTGCTTCAAAAAGGTCCAAATTACTGGAAAAACAACCCTTGACACCTCAAAAGGAGAAAGAAGACAGTTAGCTTACAGCAACTGAAATTACCCAAGTTTCTAGTACGGGACCTGAAACCATTAAGCCCAGGCGTGGATGGTTGCATTGGGTCAAGCCAAGATAGAAGTATCATCAAGAAAATCCTGTCACTCATTTATCTCTGAAATAAAACTAAAACATCTCTCACAAAAATATCCTCCAACCTAAACAAAGATTTCAGGAAATCACATCCAATCCACCCCAGGATGAAGGACTCCAACAACTAAATCAGCAAAATCTGCAGCTCGTTTTCAGTTTGAGTTTGACCCACCCTAGCTTTGGATAACCAGACCTCATTTTCCCTGGGAAAAACTGAACCCTTCCCCTGTACACACCATCGAGCCATCTCAACACCAAGAAATGCCTAGCACTTCAATGGCATCCCAGCACCACCTTCAATTTCTCAGCTTAACTGATGCTGCTCAAAAATTGATTCTGAGTCCCTGCCAAAGCCACAGCTTCCTCCTGGAGACCTGGCAGCAGGGCTGGAGGCTGTTCCAGTTGTGCTTCATTGATGCTGAATGCTGTGGCAAGGCAGCACTGCTCCTTGCTGTTCCCTTGTTTGAACAACGGTCCACAACTTGCTGTCACAGCAAACTGTTGATCCAAGGACACTTGCTGCCAAGTGAGGAGGAAGCAGGAAATTCAAGCAGGGCGGTATGAAGGAAATACACATCACCAGGGCCAAGTGTACAAAGGCCTGAGGGACAACACTGGGATCACGGTCAGGGCACTGCGCAGCTGCCTGCCCAGCATAAAAGCATCAATTATTGCTTTCAACAAAAAAATAGGCAGTCCGGGCAGGAATTTAGGATGCACCCAGGAGAACTCTGATCCTGGTGGCCTCACAGCTCCACAGCTGGGTGCTAGACCAACATGGCATAAAATCTTTAGTTTTATTGATACTTCTCAAAATAATAATAAAGATTCATTTTCCCCGTTCAGGGAAATGCCAGAGGTGTCAGAGTTTTGGAGAGGGCAGTGCACATGCAAGGAAGCTGTGATGGAGAAGTTAGCGCCTGAGCAGACAGAACAAGGAACTACTCATGTCCCATGTTCCCCCCAGAACTCTGGTCTCACCACAGCCTAGGAGCAGAGCCCGTGCTGCCACCAGCTGCACAAGCAGGGAAGAGACACAAGCCAAGAGCAGCCACAGAAGGGAAAGCACAGGTCAGTGGGGGAGTAAGAACCTCCACATGACAGACTAATCTCAGTCAAGTGCTTTGCAGACGTCATGGCCAAAGAGGGATTTGGAGGAGGATAATGCAGTTGTTCAGAGGCAGGCGGGGGATCTCCCACGAAGGAGGGGAGGCAGGCAGGGAAGCGATTCCCACAAGAGCCCCAGCCAGCGTCACCAGCCAGCAGTGAGAGTCACCACCTGCAAAGTGACCAAGCAGTGCCAGGCACAGGAACGCCAGAGAGGGTGTAATGTTAATTCTGATCTAGTAGTGAGGCAGAGACCAACGAAGAAGCACAAGTAACGACATGTGCTCAACAGGCTGCAAAATGGATCATCTTCAGGCTGCATCAAGCCCAGGAGCAGCTGGGACATCTGAAAAGGTTGATGTTATGGCTGTGTAATTTCATGGGGACAGGACTTTCCAACATCCATCCACTTGGTCCTGTTTGGTCCAGTATCAGCTGTATTGGAGGAAAGGCAGCCACGAGCAGAGGCAGCCCCGGACGGTCTGTCCTCCCGACAGCAGGTTCCCTCACGTGGCACACTACTGGGGGGCCGGGGGGCTACGGGAGCACAGCACTCCCGGCACGGTGCAAGCACAGCACCGGAAGGGTGATGCTGGCACGGTTTAGAGGCCCGGCTGTCCGAGCACGGAAAGGGCTCTCCGAATGCACCGCAGAGAGAAGCGGCTGCCGACAGGGCCGAGATGCGGGGCTGGAGCAGCCTGTAGAGCTGGAGGCCGGTGCGCAGTCCCAAGGAGGGCTCGACGTGGCCGCCAGGTCCTCGCTCAACCTCTCCTTTTGGCCCGTCCCTCGGCGCAGGCGATGGCCCTTCCCGAGCGCCCGTCCCTCGCTCCCGCTGCACCCTCCCCAAGGCTCGGCCCGCCGGCCGGAGGGACCCCGGGCTGGACAGGCCGCCTGGGCTCTCCCTGCGGGGCTACGGGAGGTGATTGGTGCAGACAGGGGGTGCGGCCCCCGCGCTTGGCCCGCGCCGGCTCCCGAGACCGGGGGGGCGGGGGCCGGGGCGGGGCCCTCAGCGCCACGGCTCCGCCTCCAGCGCACCAAGGCCGCCGCAGCGGGCGGCTCGGCAGCGCCCTCGCCCGGGGGCCGGCGTGGGACCCGGGCCCGCCGGCCCCAACCTACCGGCTGCCGCCAGACCCGCGCCCGCCGCTGCGCCGCACCCGCCGCTCCAACATGGCCGCCCTCGGGGCGCCGGAAGCGCCGCCCGCTTCCCCTTCCGGTCGCTTTCCGCGGGCCACGGCCACGCCCACAGTCACGGAGAGGATTCGGTCACGCCCCCCGCCCCGCCCCCGCCGTGTCCGTGGCAACGGCGGCGCGGGTCGTCCCCTGGCCGGCAGGGGGCGCCGCCGGCGGAAGCGGAGCGGGCGGAAGCGGCGCTGTCACCAGGTAACGGGGTCGGTGTCGGGGCGATGAGCGGCGGGGCCGGGCGACGGCGGCGCCTGGTTCTGCACGTGGACCTCAACAACACGGTGGTGGCGGCGGACACGGTGACGGGGCAGGCTCCGCGAGCGGCGCTCAACACCTTTCTCAGCACCGTCACCTGGGGCCGCGCCGGGGCCGCTGGTGAGCGCCGGGGCCAGGGTACGGGGGACGCGGTGTGGCGGTGGCGGGGGCTGAGCACGTTCTTCTCTTCTAGGCGAGTGGGAGTGGGTGAGCGGCCGCCCGTCCCTGCGCCCCCCGTGCCCCGGCCCCCTCAGCTACTACAGCCGCCACGGCCGGGACCCCGCGTTCACCGAGGCCGGCCCGGGCCGGCACTTCCGCGACCTCCACGCCCGCCACCTGCGGTTGCTGGAGTGGCCGGGCCGGCCGCAGGACGCCTTGTCGGTGCCAGGGGAGCCTGGCAAACGCTACCACCTGATCCTGCCCTCCTTCTTCCACCTCCTGGACACGCTGCACCGCGATGGCAGGGCCTTCGCCATTGTCTTCAGGACCTTCGGCACCGACCTGCCCCGCGTCCTGCAGGCCGTCAGCAGCGCTCTGGACGGGCAGCACCCCCAGTTCCCTGCCCTGCGGGACGTGGCGGTGAGTGGCGCCCTGAGGGTCCGTCGTCATGGGGAAGGGCAGCCAGATGGTCCCACGGAGTCCCCCCCACGTCAAATTGCTCTCCAACTGCTTGACCAGACTGCTTTTAAAAGCATCGAATTCTCTGGATGGAGCTGTTAGCTGTGGGGGAGCACGTGTGTGCAGATCCTATGTGGAATGGTCTCCTCTTGGAGGATCCCGTGTTGGACAGAGCATATCTTCTCCCAAGGAGGGGCTGCTGCAGCAGAGCAGGGCTCCCTGGCCCAGAGCCGATCACAGCTGCAGTTTCCTCCCACTGGCAGTACACTGGGCAGGAGCGCTGGGAATGAGCTTTAGAAGATGCTTTAGTTATTCTTTGGAGTATTTCCAGGTAGCAGAGATTGAAATGGGGGCAATGTGCAGCTAGGAGGTCATTCCTTTCCATCCCTGGGGAGGGGATGATTTTTGTTTGAATGCATTCCATGCCTCCTCTTGTCATCTTCCCAGCACTATCTTCCCACTGTGGTGGTGGGGAGTCTCCACCCTGCTGCTTGGTCTGCCAGTGTGTGAAATAACCTGTCTGCTTTGGAAACTTTTCCTTCCCCATTTTCTGTGGTCCTGCAGCTCCCTGTGGACCTTACCCCTGGCCAGATACGCTGCAGCAAGCGAGAGGTGGTGCTAACACAGGGTGCAGAACGTCTGGCCACACGGGAAGACAGAAGAAAGCTTTACAACTATTTCAGCTCCTTTGAGGGAATTGGAGGCTTCCAAGACCACTTTGACTGGTGAGAAAAGAGGTCATCAAGGAAGTAGATTGGGCATTATCTTCTTTCCTGCAATTCTCTTAGTTTGTGGGATAGCTCATAGTTTTGAAGCCTTGTTGTTGGGGTCCCTATCAGTTAGGCAGTCCCCATATTGCCTGTGGGCAGCCTGATGGGACTCTCACATTTTACCTGAGGTCCCCATCCCCTGGTGTACCTCCTGCTTTTCTCCAAAGACTCCCTGATTTGTCATGTTGATGCAAAATGCCTCATTCCTAGGAGGCCATGGGCAGCAGGACAGGGCATCCTCTGTCCTGCATCCCTGGCTCAGAGGGTGCCCCGGGCCTGCAGTAGTCTGCCATTATCCAGGAGTTGTTACCGTCTCCCTCCCCTGACTGTTTCTTCTCCTGCTTACTGTTTCAGGTGGGCCAGAAATCAGTTCTCTTCCCAGGGTGGGAAGCCCCTGTGGATAGATCCTCATGATCCTGACATTCACCACATCTTCATTGACGACAACATCCGGCTGGATGATGGAGACACCATTGTTCACCCCCAGGTAGGTGGCTGAAGGCCCAGCAACCTGCACTAGGGGTGTCCCTGCAAGCCCAGACATATTTTGTCCCCTTTGCATGAGGCTACAAAGGGAGGTCAAGGCATAGCCCTGGTATCACTACATCCTGTGCCACCAGTGTCGGTGGCAGCGATGCACAGGGAGGGTGAGATCAGCTATCAGCAATGCACAGCAGGTGCTGGCTGCCTCTGCTCCCCACTGAGTCAGCCCCGTGCCTGGAGGCAGCAGCAATGATATCAGGGTTGCCAGCCCTGTCACCCATCTGAATGAAAGGGCAGTGTTAGTGGGGAACACACTTGGCCAACAGAATGTTTATGCAGACAGAACTGTGACTGGCCGTTGGACAGCTGTCAATGCTCAAACAAGAGCTGCAAGTCCATGAGTGAGCCTCAACCCTTGCCTGTTTCCATCCATATGGAGACAGTGCAGGGAGAAAATGCAGCAGCCAGTGAATTGTCTGCAGTGTTTGCCTGGGAATGGCAAGGGATGGGATGCTCATTGGATATTCCCTTCCATACAAGCTCTCGCAACTTGCACATTTTTAGCTGGTGGCAGGAATTGTTACTGCCTGGACAGACTTGTCAGGAATAGGTGGCTTTGGTCTGTGCCATGCCTGGTTGAGGGGAGCCTCTGCAATGACTGCTGCATACAGATTTGCAGCAGCTGGAGCGTGGCTCACACAGCTTCACTTGCTGTGTTTCAGCCTCAGGCTATCTGTCTGATCAAGGAGTTCCTCCTTTGGCATTGGTAGCCTGTGCAGCTGGTCGGTCAGGCTGCTCTGCTAATCTCATGGCAGCCATGCAGCCAGCCCTGGGGCTGCTCCCACGCTGGATCACACAGGTAGGATCCAGTTATAGTAGCAGCAGACATTATGGGAGTCTGGGCAGCAGCCAAGCATCTTCCCGGCAGGGCTCATCGTCACTGCTGGGACCTTGCTGTCCTGCAGCCAGGATCAGTAGGTGGAATGCCATTCTTCTCTCCTCTTGCACCACCAGTTCTGCAGGGCTGTCCCCATGTCAGTGATGGTGACAGAGCAGCACTAGGAGTGAAACAGATTGCCACCTGGCTTTAAGCAGGCCATGGCAAAGATCAGAAGGTGAAGGCCCTGTTCTGTCCTGTGGTAGCTAAAGGAAAAGCTATCGGCAGATGTTTGCCTGGACTCAGCTGCTCCACAGAGTTGTTTTCTTCCAGATGCATGGTGTGGCCTGTTTCCTTAAGGAAACACCAGGCACATGTGTGACATGCTGGTTCAGAGTCAAAGGCGCTTTCTGGGAGAGGGGAAAATCTCAAGAAACTTCACCTTCTGCTGTTGCAGTGGAGATAGGATCACCCTGCCCTCTGTCCTCAGCACACAGCCAGCATGGAGGCACCTGGCTGAGGGGAGGGCAGGGCACACCATGGGGCATGTACATTGCTGCCAGGCTCTGCTCTATCTGCAGGTGTTCTCGGAGCAGGGCAGCAGCAGTCCCAGGAGTGTGCCCACCTCGGAGCTGTACAACATTTGCCTGGTGCAAACCAATCTGCTGGAGGCCATTGCTGATGAGGACTATTTCCTGCGCTGTGTGAGGAGGTGCGAGGAGAACTACGACCGCTACCTGGCCTGCATGAAGAAGGACACCCCAAGCCAGCAGTGGGATGGACAGTGATATCACCTCATGGGGCAGAGTGGCTCCAGACTGTGACACCACCCGCTTCCTGCTGCATGCAGGCAAAGTCCCGGGCGGGCTCCTGCTTCAAGCTGTTACCTCTCCAATGTGCAATGTGGGTGTTCAGTCCTATCAGGAGCTTCCATGAGCAAACACAAGCATCCTGGGAGCTTGTGTGATGGGATTCTTGGAGGAAATGGTTTTCCATTCTTTGGCAGCATTGCCCATGGTGCTCGCTTCTGCATGAGGGCTGGGGCTCACCATACCCCAGCAGTCGCCAGGCAGGTCCCTTCCACCAAACTGTGATGCAGGCAGCCTCACAGTGTTCGCATCTTCCTTCCCGCTCCTGCAGTGATGGTTGGTGCAAAGCAGGTGCCAGGATGAGTGCAGTATTATCAGCAGCATCCCCAGGTGGCATTTGTGGTGCGGTGTTCTCGGCGGATGCCTTGTCACTTCTGTCTGTTTTTAAAGCAAATCTTTTTAGATCATTTCTGTGTGAGTTTCCTGCCTGCCCTTGGCTCTGCCTGTGCTGGTGGGTGGGAAGCGCCTTTCCCAGCGTGTTCATTTGCCTGGCTCAGCCAAGTGGGGACAAAAGTGTTGGTGGAGGGTTTTAGACCCATGTGCACCTTTCCTGATGCTGCTGAGAGACCCCAGCAAGGTCGTGCTCAGAATAGGGCTGAGCTCATGTTCTGTCCCTGCAGTGGTGACAGCATAGGGGTTCTCTCCAGGATAGGACGGTGGGTTCCCGACTCCTTGAGCCCAGCACTGTGTGGCTCTGGCACCGGCAGTGTGCAGCAAGGGAGGGCAGAGCCAGGGTCTCTCCAGCCCCTCTCTCTGCGATGGTTCCTTCCCGGCCAGGTGAACGCGGCAGGGGCACGGCGGGCCGGTGGTACCGGGAGGGCCGGCCGGAGGGGAGCGGGGCATGGCAGGGGGGCCGGGGCGGACGCGGCGCCGCCCCCATCGGCAGCGGGCGGGCCCGGGGCGGGCGGAGGCGCGGAGCGGCGGGGAGAACGGCGGAACGGGGGAAGAGGTGAGCGCGGTTCTGGTCCCGGTCCCTGCCCCTGTCCCGCTCCCGGCGGCGGTGCGGAGCGGAGCGGGCAGTCCGGGCACGGCGGAGCGGCCGTCCGGGGTTGCGGGCGGGAGTCCGGGGAGCGCTGGGGGCGCGGGCGTTGCAGCGGGAGCCCGGGGGACTCCGGTGCCTGCGAGCTGTGGGCGGGAGCCCTGTGGGTGCGGGCTGCGGGGCAGTGCGCCGGAGCGCCGGGGGCTGCGGGCGGGAGTGCGGGCAGCGCCAGGGGTAAGGTCGGTGCGCCAAGCAGGAACCTGGCGGGATCTGGATTGTGAAGGGGAAGCCTCTGCGGGGTACGGACCCCGGGGATGCGGATAAGAGAGCCTCGAGCGGGCGAGAGTCCCAGTGAGTAGGGCTGTGTACCAGCAGCACCGGGTAGCGGGAGCCCGGGGTGCGGGAACCTCGGGAAGCAAGAGCACCGGTACGTGCGGGCAGAGAGCCCCAGGGAGTGGGAGCCCGGAGGGGGCGGACAGGGAGCCGTGGGGCGCAATCGGGAGCCCAGAGGGGGTCGGCAGGCAGCCCCGGGATGCAGTGCGGAGCCCCGCGGAGCAGGAGCTGTCGCACCGCCAAGGGGAGCTGGCTAGCTGGGACTGGCAGAGGAGTGGGTGCCTGGGCGCTGACTCGGATGCTCTCCCCGCAGGAGGCCGTGGGCCGGACCAGTGGCGAGCCGGGCCGGATGGGCGGCACGTCAGGGCCAGAGCCCGGAGACCCCCGGGGCGGCTGAGCTGGCCCATGGCGGCGGGCGCGGGCGCCTTCGCGTGGGCCACCTTCCCCGCTATGCCCACGCGGCGCGTGTACTGCAGCGCCGCGCACCGCGACGGGCAGCTCTTCGTGCTGGGCGGCTGCGGGGGCAGCGGGCGAGCCCTGGGAACTGCTGAGGTGCTCGACGTCCCAGCCCAGCGCTGGACCACGCTCCCACCACTGCCGACGCCGCGGGCTGGCGCTGCCGCCCTTGCCCTGGGCAAGCAGATCTTGGTGGTGGGCGGTGTGGATGCGGCGCAGAGCCCACTCGCCTCTGTTGAGGTCTACCACGTGGATGAGGGCAAGTGGGAGAAGAAGGCGGCATTGGCTCAGCCCTCCATGGGCATCTCAGCTGTGCAGAGAGGTGAGGGATAGGAACATGTTGTGACTCTTGCCCAAAGTTTGCTGAGCATCCTTGGAGTCTTGGCACAACGCGGCATGCCAGGAGCCAGGATTGGTCCCTGTATGTAGTACCCATGTCTGCACCCTGGACAGGGATGCTGTGGCATGGACCAGGCTGCAGTGTGGTGGGCAGGGCAGAGGAGATGTCAGGACAGTGGTGGGAGCGGGCAGGGGTGCCGGCCACACTGGAGGCAAGAGCAGGATTTGGCAGTATGGCTGTGTTGCCATGGTGTCTCCAGGGAGATGATACTGCCGAGAATAATTAGAGAGGATGGCCTTGTGCTCTTCTCTGTGCCTGATGGATGGGATGGAGAGGGGGGTGAGAGGGTCCCACTGCAGTCAGGGCATTGCCAGGCTCAGGCTTGACTGTACTTATTGTCCCCTGGCTGCCTTGGAGCAGTGTCTGGCTGTAGGGCTCAGCAGTACCCATGCTGCCTCCCCTGGAGGGCATGGGGGGACTCCCAGCCCTTCGGTGCTGCCCACAGATTCCCCTGCCTCACTGCTGCCTCTTTTCCAGATGGGGCTGTCTACGCGCTGGGGGGAATGGGTGCGGACACCTCTCCCCAGGCACTGGTCCGTGTCTATGAGCCAGCAAAGGACCATTGGCAGCCCCTACCCTCCATGCCCACCCCGTGTTATGGGGCCTCTGCCTTCCTGCAGGGAAACAAGATCTTCGTCCTGGGTAGGTGCTGCTGGGGCAAACCAAGCATCCCCTGTGCCTCTGCCCTCTCCTTCCTCTGTTCCCAGGCCAGAGAATGACCTGGTGCACCCCAGGGTGGCTCAATGCTGCCCAGCACTGCAGCCAGTGGGCCCCATCCTGCTTGCTGAGCACACCAGTAGTGCCAGGTTGGGACACTGGCAGCTACGTCTCCTCTGTGCATAGGAGGCCGGCAAGGCAAGCTGCCTGTCACCGCCTTCGAGGCCTTTGACCTGGAGACAAGGAGCTGGACACGCTACCCCAGTGTGCCCAGCCGCCGCGCCTTCGCCGCCTGTGCCATGGCTGATGGGGTTGTCTTCAGCCTGGGTGGGCTGCAGCAGCCAGGGCCCCACAACTTCTATTCCCGTCCCCATTTTGTCAACACCGTGGAGATGTTTGATCCTGCACAGGGTGAGCTCCATGTCTCTGGGTGAGGTGGGAGCATCTTCTGTGGGTCCAGGATGACTCTGTGGGTTGGGAATGGGTGTCTGTACCTGAGGGACATGATTATCTGGGCTCTGAACATCAGCCCCTTGCACCCATGGTGAATCCTGTCCTGTGCTTCCTGGTCCCAGGGAGTGATTAACCTGGGGATGTTCTGGTCTTGGTAGAATGGGAAACCTCAGTGGGTGATGCTCACTCTCTTATACCCAGGTGTGTGGAGAAAGCAAAGCCGCACCATCCGTATGAAAGAGAAGAGAGCCGACTTCGTGGCTGGGTGCTTGGGAGGAAGAGTGGTGGCCGTGGGTGGCCTTGGTAATGCTGGGGGTAGGCGTGTGGCCATGTTCCCATCCCCATTCATTGTGGCACACCAGTGATCTGCAGGGCAGCAGGGAGGTCGGCTGTGCAAAGCCAGGGGGTTACTGCAACACTGTCTGCAGCAACATCTCTCCGTGCCCTCACAAGTGCTGGGGAGACCCTACTGCCCTGTCCCACTGGCTGACCCACTGTGTCCCTTTCCCCTTTCACCCCCCAGTCAGGCTTTTCCCAGCTCATGTGCAGCATGCTGGGCTCACACAGCCAATGGTAGCTCAGCTCCGCTGTGCAGGGTTGCAGTGCTGCATCCCTCTCCCGAGAGATCTGGGGAAAGGTTAGTGCCATCACTCAGCAGAGGGGATACAGGAGGAAGGGCTGCCTGTGGAGCCTGGTGCCAACCACAGCACCTTCAGCCCTGCAGTGAGGGCTGCCAGACCCCCAGGATTGCTGTGGGAATAGGGAATGGTGCTGGCTGCTTCCCTGCAGTATGGTGTTGCTCCTGAGTCCTGCCGCAGCTGGAGCTGCCCTCCCTTATCTCTGCAGAATCCTGGCATGGAGAGAGTGAGGAGTGTTTGAGGGGGCAGAGCCCACAGGTGTGGCATTAGTGCCAGCAGCCATCCCTATGGGGACTCTGCTAATCCTTTTGTGCCCCCACTAACTGCCTCTGGGCTCTCAAAGCCTGTGCAGCTCAGGGCTCCTATTGAGGCATCAAAGGGTTGTGGAGGGAGAAAGGCAAAGCCTGGAGTGGGGGGTGGGGAGCTGAACAGTGGCTGATGTTGTTGTGTCTTCCACAGGGAATCAGTCCTGCCCACTGGACTCTGTGGAAGGGTTCAGCCTGTCACAGAAGAAGTGGGAGCCGCTGCCCCCTATGCCCACTGGCCGCTGCTCCTGCTCCAGCTGCCCAGCGCCCAGCCTGCTCTTCATCATTGGCGGTGTGGCCCAGGGTCCCAGTGGCGCTGTCGAGGCTCTGTGCCTGCGTGATGTGCCCTGAGTGGGACCCCACGGACCAGCCCTGGCCAAGCACCAAGTGCCTGAAGACAGGGACAGGGTGTGTGAGCACCCATGTGTTCACCCAGGGTGACCTGGCTCCAAAAAACCTCTGTTCCATGATGCCAGGCATCAGAGCAGCTGAGGTTTTGGGAACTCCCAACTCCTGCAGCGCTGTGGCAATGAAGCCCAGGGCAAACTCCTGCCTGGTGGGATGGCCATCGCCAGCAGTGTGGAGGGAGCAGCGGTGGCAGGACTGCCGCTGGCCTCACTGCCCTGTCCGGCCCCATCTGTGCCACGGCGTATCCGTGCCGTGTGTGTAGCAGTGAGTGCTGTGTCGTCGTAGACCCAGTCAATGTCTCATGTAGCACAGAGGTGGCCTGTAGTTCAGTGCCTGGGAGGTGATGTAGCACCTCAAATAAATGAATCATGTGGAATTTTATCCCACTGGAGTCATGTCTTCTCTGGTTATCCTACTCCACACAGACACATGCTGCAGCCTGTCAGGAAAATCCCTCCCAAGGCAGAATTCAGTGACCCCATACTGTGGAGCAGGGGTAACTCTAGTTCTCCCCACCTCCAGGGTGAGCAGAGCAATGTGATGTAGAGATCCAGTCCCTGTTTGGAGAGGTGGAGCTAAGCAGTGGCTGTCCTGCCTTGGCACAGCCTTGTTCCTGCTTGGCCTCCTGTGGGTGAAGAGGCTGTGAGGGGTGAAGGCAGCAGCAGGAGAGGGACTTTTTTGAAGGGACCCAAAATGTGAGAGAGGAAGGGAATGTTGAGGGCTGCCAAGATGCTGAGAAGAAATAAGAGATGCCTAATGTCAGGGCTTGTGGGACCTATCCAGCACCACAGCCCCATCTCAAAGGATGGACCATATCTGGTGTGGGGGAGAGTTGAGTCCAGCTGTGTCCAGCTTCTGTAGGCAGGAACACTGCAGTCCTGCTTACTGGCAACAAGGAAGGGAATGCAAGCTTTGTACTGGTAGTGTCTGTGGGTGGTGTTTAGGGGTGCACTGCAAGATCAAGGGGAGATGACACTTGAATTACCCTGTGCTATGGGCTCATCTGAGCCTTGCTGCTCTTGGCTCCACACAGTCCCACACCCAAAGCAGAAAGTAGGTGTGGGATTTGATCTTTCATTGGTACATTAGAAAGATCGCACAAGTCCAGGTAAATATCACGTACAGATGCCTGACCTTTCAGAGAAGACAGCCAGCTTGAGCCTTGGGTGGGCTGCAAGGCTGCAGAGACAGGAGACTGAATCCCATCAGAGTGCGGCAGCATCTGACACACTGCTGGGGCAGGCTGTGCCATGTCCTGGGGGCATCACAGCATGGGAAAGGTTGGAAATTATTAATAAAAGAACATTAATAAATTGATAAAAGAAGATTTTTTTATTGCTGCTGCTCCACTGCCTCTGGTGCCCACCTGGCACAGTAACTGCAGGGCCCGTCCTGATGTGCTGCATGAGTGTTTGTCTGTGATTTGGGAGGAACAACTTGGGATACCTAGGCTGGTGGTACCTCAGCTGGAAGCATCCCTGCATCTGCCTCCGAAGTTTCCATAGAAACCACAGTTGTGCCAGAGCCAGCATCGACAGTGAGCCCCAGATTAGAGCTGGGAGGATGCGCTGGCAGCCAGGGAGGTCAGTGGTTTGTGCTGTGGTTGGGGGCTGGACAGAGGGACACCTCCTCTGAGCACAATGTGCTCCAGCTTTCTGTGAGTATTTCACAGTACTCCCCGGCCTGTGCTCAAACCCTGGTGGGTTTGTCCTTCTCAGGGTCCTGGAAAGTGATAGACCCCTTGCTTCCACTTTGGTACATGTCCCCACCCTGACAGCTCTTTCCAGAAGCCACCAAGGCATGTAATAATTCCACTCCTGCTAAAACTTTAGTCATGGGGGACTCTAAATCACGGAGCTGCATTGAAAACAGAAGCCTGATTAATAAGCTTTTCCCGCAGGAGCATCGCATGAATGGGATAAATCAAGATGCTGAGTCACTGGCAAATTGACATCCCTATGTGCCAACTTCACAAGCTCCCTTCTGCTGATCGGGTGCCCAAGGCTACTTTTCCAAATTCAAGGTGGCGGCAGCTGCAAGAGCTGGAGGAGGCTGGAGGGGGAAGCTGGAGCTCGGGAGGTGTTTCCAGCAGTGAGGCTGATGATCCCTGCCCCAGAGGGGTTTGCCCCTCTATCAGCAGCACTTTGCCTCCTGTATACACTTTCCTGGCTCATTGACCCACAGGAGTGCCTTTTGGCTTGGCTTCTCCACCTGAGTGGAACGGGAATCTGTGACCTCTCATTAAGTGTGGATTTCTCACTCTTTTCTATCTCTGTTTTTGAGCACAAGACCAAAATTCCATTTGAATGAGGGGAGAAAAGTTACCAGGAAAATGTTAGAGGACATCTCAGGAATGGAGAAATGAGGGTCCTGACCACTTTTGCAGACTGACATGTTATTAACTGAAGAGCTCCTATGAATTTCTAATGAAATGTGCTATGAACTTAAGAAAGTTGAGGTATGTACCAAGGATATTGCTGTCTATCTCCTGGAAGCTTCTGCTAATTTTTACTAAAGGAAAGACTACAAGTATCTGGCTACCCTCCCTAATGCTAGAAGCCCAGACTGTTATTTCAGATATAAGGAGAGCTATTGAGCCAGCGCCTGGCAACGTAGTTAATCTCCCCAGAGCTTGTTATGGACGGGGGAGATGGAAATGGAGGTAGCTGTCAGACCTATAATTAAAAAAATGTGTTTCCGTATAGAAATTTCTTTCCGTTGTCAGGAGAGATGGAAATACAAAAATCTCATTTATCATATTCCACAAACTTGCTAGACGCTGATACCAGAAGGCTCCAGCCACATCAGAAATAGGAATAGCTCTTTCTAAGTACCTAAAATAACATGTCGAGCCTTATCACCAGTGCACACAGCACCAGCAATTCCTTTTCTAATGGCAGTGGAAGTACTGCAAATGGGTACAGGACTCTACAGTCTCTTCTGCAGGGAGATCTGGGCCAACTTCTCGTGAGCAATAAAATAGTGGAAAATCACTGTTTATGATGCAGGGCCATATAGGGTCTGGATGCACAGCAAGGCTCTTGGCAGCAGTGCCACGTACTGGCCTGTACAACAGAGCCGTAGGCAGTTCAGGAGCAGAACAAGGCTTTTATTTACTTAAAAATCACTATAAACATCAACATTTCCATCAGCTTGGCACTCTGGAGGAAGTTTTGCCTTCCAGCCCACGGCTGCCTTGGACAGCCCAGCCACTACCCCATCCCTGAAGTCCAGGCTGCAACTTTCTACTCTGGTCCTAGAAAATCAACCCATCAGTCTTCTCATTTAGCTGGGATATATCAAGCTGCCTTGATTAATCCAAGCTATTTAAACCAACTCTAGTGATGTAATGTCAAGCAACGCAATGCAGTGAAATCGCTCCAATAAGGTTTTTTATGGGTAAAAGGCCAGAATTTTATCTTTTTATCTGAAGTGAAAGCTTTATCTACATGGGATTTGATTAGGAAACCAGATATATACATCAAGAAAGCCATTATTTTGACACCCCTGAGCTCTGGGCTGCCTTTAATCCTAAAGGCAAAAGAGAATAAAGGGGAATGTAAGTAACTTCCCTGATCTATCCATGAATTTATGTCAACCTTATTTCTGCAGTGGTTTAGTGCTTAAGGAGTATCTTCAGAGCCAGGAAACAAACATTTTAACTAGTACTGAAATAGTTTTGAATTAAAGGAGGAAAAAATAGGCAAGCAGGCATGCCTGTTTTACATTCCTAAACATGGGGGTTACAGAACCACAAGGCAAAAAATCCAGTAAAACCATATTTGAGAATGTTTCTCTGGGGAATGTTTAGATGGTAGTTATTTTTGTCATACTTCTGATGGATGAAATTAAATCCTTCTGCATTTCTGCCAGAGGTATTTACATGAGAGACCACACAGCCTCTGGAAATGAAGGAAATGGGTGATATGCTCCCATGGGAGCAGCCCTCTGTGTGCCAGATTCCAAGCTTCAGCTTTGTCTTCCTCCCAGTGTCCTGTGATGAGCCCCAGTGCCCGGGGCTGTGCTTCCAGGTGGGGGGCAGTGGCTGCCTTGCAGAGTGACTGGAGCTGGGGCTGATCCTGGCTTCATGGCCATGGGGTGAGAATCAGAGATCCCCCAGCCTCAGGGTGAGATCCAGGGACCCTCAGCACTGAGGTGACCACTGGGACCCTCAGCACTGAGTGACCAGTGGGACTCAGCTCCAGGGAAGGAGCCTGGGACACTCAGTCCTAGGGTGACCCCAGGGACCCCCATAGGACCTTGAGGTATCTCAAGCCTCAGGGTAAGGTCCAGGGGCCTCTGGCCTTGAGGTGAAATCCAGGGACCCTCAACCCCAAACTGATCCCAGGAACCCCCAGCCCTGGGGTGAGACCCAGGAGCCCTCATAGGGCGCCCAGGCCTCTCAAGCCTCAGAGTGCGATCCAGGACCTCCCAGTTTGGGGTGACCCCGAGGACCCTCAGGCCTAGATTGACCCCAGGGACCCCCAGCCCTGGGGTGAGACCCAGGGACCCCCAGCCCTGGGGTGAGACCCAGGGACCCCCAGCCCTGGAGTGAGACCCAGGAATCCCCAGCCCTGGGGTGAGACCCAGGGGCTGCCCCAGGGCACTGAGGCCCCTCAGGCCCTACAGGTGGGCAGGCCTAGTGGCCAGCTGTATCCCAGGCCTGCCCTGGGCCTGCAAGGCCGTGTGCCCCTGGGCTGCCCCCATAGCCACAGGACACAGGTGACTCTGCCCTGAGTGGGGCTGGTCATCTCCTTCCATCTCCCTCCTCCCTGCAGAGCACTGTGGCACCATGGCTGCTGCTGGTGGGGAGAGGCCATGAGGGCCAGGGCCATGGTGTGGTGTGGGGACTCCCTGCCGGGGTGTCAGCCCTGACAACAACATGAACTTCAACGTCTGGAACATCAAGGAGATGCTGAGCACACCAATAGCCCTCGGGTGAGCATGAGTGTGGGGAGATGGAGAGGGGATGGGGTATAAAACCAAACACCTAGCAAGGGTGATGGCAGTGAGATGAAACATGTCTGGAACTCATCTGTGGCTAATTAGGGAAATCTAATGGGAATTCATTAGCCTCCCCTGGGATCCTGTTTATGCTCCCAGCCTGCCAGCACCGCCATAGAGCTACCATTGGTGGGAATCTAAAAATCAGCATAGGCTGGAATCTGTACCCTTGTCCATTCAGGGTATTTGGGGAAGCCCTGTGAGCTGTCCTCATCTCATTAGATAAGTGAAGTGTTCCTTTTGCCTGTGCAGAGGGCAGATAGAATGAATCGTGATGTGCAATATTATTGCACATTATATAACTCAAAAATTATTCCATATCCTGCATTTATACACATGGCATGTTTTTTCCCAGCAGAAGCCAAAGAGCAGCTAGAAACCCCCACATCTACAATCTACAGTGAAACAACAAATATTCAGATGTAAACATCTGGAGGGCAAATATGTAAGACAAGCTGCAGTTTGTATTTCAGAGCATCCTTTGTATCACATGGCTAAAAAAGGCAGTGGGACTCATCCCCTGTTTGACTCCAGAAAAGCAAATTGATGAATTTGGTATTCTGATCCTCTGTTAGTTAAATAACCCACTTACATAACTAACTTGTTCAAATTCACAGTTTTAGTCATACTGTCTCTTTGGCCAGATGTTACCACAATGATGGATGATAATGAAAACATAGTAGTCATTTTCTTGCCCATTATAAAAATGCTTGTCATAAAGATATGAATTAATTGAATTTTGCGCAGATGCAGGGGGCAAAGGGGAGCCAATTCAGGGAAAAATGTATTTATAACTGTCACAGTTTTGTCTTTATAATTGAGCATTGCTTAACTCTGTTGTCTTCTTGGTACTTGTGGATTTATTTTATTTGTTTTTTGGGGGTTCTTTTAGTTTTCTGAGTTTGAAAACCTGTGACTTTCCTTCCGGTCAGAGACTGAGAAGGGGAAATTTAGAGAATATATGAAAAAGACATCATATTATATATAAAATAGATAATTGCATTTTTATATTATATACAAGATATGTAAGATTATTATTTTATTTTTTTAAATAAATAATTGTGTGGAGTTGTGCCATAGGAAAGGAAATGAGTGGAAGAAGTACAGATGCCTGTTTGGAAAGGGATCACTTGAATTTCTTCCTCCTCCAAAGTAGTCTATCACCTACAACATCTTCCCTTTTAATTCATTTATTAATGCAGGAAGAAAATATAGGCAAGATTTTAACACCCACTCCTCAGCATTCCACATTTTTTACAAGTGAGTTCAAAAGGGTCAAATAGGGCATAAAATGTTACTGGAAATGCAGCTGGGTTTTTGGTGGAGGTAAGAAGGGGGAGAAAATTTTCTGTGGACAATTAACTTTTTCTAAAGGGAAGAAAATTTTCCCACAGGAACATGTGTGTGTGTGTGTGTGTGTGTGTGTGTGTATTTGAAACAGGGGGAAAAAGTGTTGATTACTTTTCCCTGTCTCACTTCTATTACTAGAAACCTTTCCCACCACAGCAGGGTATGCTGTTTAATCCCCAGAAAACTCTTTCAGGGAGCTTTAAAAATGAAACATAAAATCAGCATATAATCTAGGCAGTGTATGACTCACTCTGTGAGTTCTTCGCAAGTTTGAGTCAGGGTGTTACTTCTGAGAGCAGCTGCCACCAGGTCCCCAGGAAATGTAGAGCTCCAGTGATGCATTACCCTCACAGCCACAGCTCTGCACAAGCCCAGAAATGCTCAGGGTTTTATTTGTTAATTGTCAGACACAACAGCACTTCTCTGCAGAAGTATTCTCTGAGAAATTTCTCTGAGAAATAGGGTGTGGGGAACCAGAACCCCTGTTCCACCTGGTTTTATATATGAATATTGACATAATAGAGATACTAGAAATGAAGCAGAGGGAAGATTATCAGGTTGGACAATAATATCAAGGTGCCAGCTATTTTAGAGGGTGGAAGGGGGGCACATGACAGCTATACTGGGAAAACATAGTCTCAGTTGAAGTGTATTGACAAAGGACACGGTTTTTATGGATTGAAATGCCAGCCTTCATTAGAGAAAGTGCCACATTAGAGTGGTGCTGCCTCCTGCCCAGCCAGGAGGGCTGGCAGAGGGAGATCACAGAGGATGCAAGAACAGCAGCCACAAAAGCAGTGATGCTTCAATCAGTCTTTGATTGACTGGATAAGCATCACAGGGGTGTGATGCTGAAAGTACATTTTCAGACACCATCAATACCTACCTTGGCCAGGGAGCTCCCAGGAGAAGAGACACATTTTGCTTTGGCCCTGAACTGAGCACAAGATCCCTGTTCAGGCTATTTACTCTTGTAGTGCTACCATGAGAGTGGCAGTAGGGAAATGGAGTCAGTATCTCTGCAGGAGCAGCAGAAGCCAAAAAATCCACTACTGTTAATTAAAAGAAAAAATACTCTGGAATAGTAATAAGAAACCTCATTAAAAAATAAATTAAACTGTACAGCCCAAAGGGTTAAATGTTTGCCTGAGGCGGAAAGATTATTTAGACTTGATTATTTAGATTTGAAATTGAAGTTATGAGAAATTGCTTGTACCATGACAAAAGAAATAACTTGCTAAATGCATAGAAGCTACTCATATACTGGCTTCCAAAGATATCAGAAGCAGAAAGCCTGCCAGAGATTAAGGCCAAGAAATTATGAAAATATTAAAGAGGCATTCTAAATGGATGCTTGAAGTTAAGACCTACTTGGGCCACTACTCTCTGTGGTTTATTTCTGCTGTTGAGAATAACTTCCAAGTTTAAAAAACTAATTCAATCCATTATCCCATGAAATTCCATCCCACATCACAAGGTCACATAGTTTGAAAGTTGTATTAAGGTTCGAGAATAAGCAGAAAATGAAGGAGACAGCCAGGACAAAGACCAGGAGAGCAGCTGTAAATTTCCAGAGCCTCACAGGAATGAGAAACTGGGGCTATAAGTGCAGGCTGGAAGATAGCTTCAGGCTAGAGAGGGGTGTGGCAAAAAAGATCTCTGTCTCCAGATGCATAACTTTTAATATGGTTGGGGATGCATTTTGTGGGAGCAAACAGGAGTACTCTGCAGAAATCCCAATCTCTTCTTAAAGCAAATGCTCTGTTGTAACTGGCAACCAGCTCAGGACAAAATACTAGCATAGATTCCAAGGTAAGGATATCTGGGTAGCATTGAATCACAGCCGAATGAACAATGAAAAAAGTAATAGAAAGTAAAAATGACCTTGAGAAATTAAAATAAGACCAGAAGGATTTCGAACCTGAAATCTGGAAACTGGAGGCAGTGTTTGAGCTGAATAACTGAGAGGGATTTCATTGTGGTTAATGCATTAGGGCCAGTGCCAGAATCTGTTTGTAGAAATTCCTTTTAGGATGTGGTGCAAATTATTTGCAGCAAGCAGGTCATGCCATTCCAGAGGCCAGGAAGCAGAAGAATAATTTTCTGCTGTGACTGTTTCCAGTGAAGATGTGGCAAATGGCTGGAGGCTGCAATAGCAGCTTAAACTCCTTGATTTAAACTCCTCCAGCTCCCCTTTGGCACCCAAAGCCAAGGCTGATCCTTGCTCATTTGCTGAGCACATTGGCAGGCAGCTGACAGTGAGGATGAGAGCAGTATAGCAGAGCTAGAGACAGTTCCTATAGATACAGGCTATAGCCAGGAGGAAGAGCAGGTGAATGGCAGTTCCCAGAATTTAAATTGGATTTGTTGTGATTCACCCCTGGTCCCTAAATGAGGAGAAGCAGAAAGGGCTGAGAGATTTTCTGGAGGGGAACCAGGAGAAGAGAGACTATGGCACTGATCCTACTCAAGACACTGCTACTAGGAGAGAAAGATCTCTTCTTTGGGAAAGAGGCTTTACTGAACTTTGAAGAAATGTGTCAGAAAGGTGTAAGTGAGCTTCACCCACAGTGCTTGAGAAGAAGAGGGATGTTGGCACAGCTTCAGTGGGGATGACAGAACCAGAGAAAATCACTTAAAGCAGCACTGCAGATAAATGTTACGTTGCAAATTGTAGAAGTTTCAGTTTGCTTTTTCAAATGACTCTTAAACCTTGGTGTTGGCACATTAGGATGGATCCAAACAACAGAATACAAATGTCAGTTTTTAAAAAAAGATTGATGAGGCCTATGGCAATTTACAGTTATGAAGCTTTAGTTTGTCAATGTCCCTAGAACATCTAGGAAATATAAGAAGAGGGTATTTATTGCATGCCATGTTTGTTTTGAGGTAAGGCAGAAGCTTTGAATGACAGGTGAATGTTTGTATGTGATTGTGCTAAAGTATTTGGAATGGAAATTAGAAAAATTAGGAAAATGAAAGAAGTTCCTGAAAGTTCTAACTCCTCCTCTAAAGGGGGAATTTCCACTGACAACAAGGAAACAGATACTGGGAAGATCTAGCTAACCCCTCAGATATGCAGAACGCTGCAGATTTTTTTAGATCACACTCATATCACGGGAAAGGGTTGGAGATGCCAATATTGCAATACCTTGCAGTAAGTTAGGTAGGAAAATGAAATCATTTCACCATCAGTCAGCAGAGGATGATTAACCATTTTTTGGAGCTGTCAAGAACTTGTTTTACATATCTAAAGTTGGTTTTACTTTGGATGCATATGCTAATGCCAGTACCAAAGGAATGTTATGGGCACCAACACACACGGATGATTTGGTGCATGGCTCATGTTAGCAGAAAGCCAGAAGTTCTCCTGAGGTAAACTATTGCACTCCTCACTTAGGAGGGACTGCTAAGTGGGATTGCATACCTGGGATGTTTCCTCGCTGTTTATGGGAAAGGGTTTATATTTAGGACAGAACATGCATCCCTGCACCTCAGGCATTCTGAGGGGAATTGTCAGGTGGTTAGAAGAGGTGGAGTTGCCTGATCACGGATCTGATCCCACATGTGATCAAGGCTGTCTGATCTCTCTGTCAGGGACAGGCCTGGGCCAAGCATGGCCAGGCTGATGGCTAGCCCAGATGGTCTTGTTAGTAAATTAATTGCCAGCAGAGTTAAGCAAGGGAGAAAGAAATCCATTGCTCAGGGGAATGAGTATATTGAAAAGAGACATCTGTTTCACCTCCCCCTTTAATTTGCAACAGTGCCATGATTCCTAAACCAACTGCTGAGGTAGTGGACTTAAGACAGAAAACCTGGGCTCCAGAGCAGCCAACAGCTGTCTTTGGCTGTAGTGCAGAGTAAGCCTAGGAAGTCCCTTGGCTCATAAAGTCCTTTCAGCTCAATACTCCTCATAAAATCTTTGTTATAAGAATCTTGGGCTTCAGGTATTAAATAACATGAAGCATCTGAGAAAACGAGCATATTGTGGGGTGTGATATTCACCAATTGTACTGGACACTTTCAAAGGGGGTTTGTCAAGACTGTAAAGCATCTAAAGATTATAAAAACCCTTCCTAAAACTAAGAGGGAGCTTTTTTTGTCTGGAAGACAGGAGGATTTAGAAAACTGGTGCAGGAGATGTGCTACTCACATTGCAGGCAGGGACTGTGCCTGTGTGTGTGGTCATGGCAGCCCATGTGCTCACATCTCCCCCACATACTGCATGTAGATTAAGAAATTTTTTTATTTTTTTATTTTTTTTTACAAAGCTTAGCTAAGATGGAAACAAGAAGCTGTGCAAGTAAAATTGTACTCAAATTTTTTTCTTAGCAGATTTGGGGTCCAGAGAGGGATTAAGGGAGAAGGTTTGAATTCAGACAGACTTATCAGGCTTTTTGAGAATCCAGAAACCCATACCTGATCTATTTTTGCCTGCAGCTCAGTGTACTCAGTGAGCTTAAAGCCAAAAGTATTAATATGATACTGTCAGTGACACTACTATATAATGGAAACTGAGCAGTTCAAGTACTGTTGCTAAATCCTTTCCCTGTTGTGTCTATGATGTTTGGGCTCTTTCCAAAACTAGGGATTAACCAAACACGTCACAGCTAATAAATGTTGGGGTGATCATCTCTTGTTATACACATGAGTTATTCTCCAATTCTTTCTCCTTTACTTGTATCATTTGATATGGAAGGAAAACCTTGCACAAAATTTTCATTAGTTATTTTCATTTATTTTGGTCTCTAGTTTTCAGCTTCAAAGGGAGCAACACATCTCTCCATCTTGGTAGGTCAAAAAAAACAAGAACTGAGAATATAAACCCAGCACAGCTTGTTTTGTGTTTGATCCTAACCTAAACACTCTGCCAGACCCTGTGGATGTGGAGCAATGGAATAGTGATCATTTAGACTGAAAGAGAGTAGATTTAGATTGATTGTTATGACAAAATACTTTCCTGTGAGGGTGATAAGGCACTGGCACAGGTTGCCCAGAGAAGCTGTAGATGCCTCATCTCTGAAAATGTTCAAGGCTGGAAGGGATGGCACTTTGTGTAATGTGGTACAGTGGAAGGTGTCCCTGCCCATGGCAAGAGGATTGGAACTAGGTGATCTTTAAGGTCCCTTCTAACCCAAACCATTCTGCAATTCTTTGTGAAAAATGAAAGAAGTCTTTTGTATGTATTTTTGCTAACCAAATACTGAAGCCAGCCTCCAACACAATGAGAAGCAATGTAGCTGTGCAGGGAAACCCTTGTCTGAGGGAAGCTGGTCCTGTGCCATAATCCTAGACCATAAAGCAGGAGAAGAGTATGAGAGTGTTTCTGAAGAGGAGTAGAATCAGAGCAACACAGCAGAAAATCAAGGGTATCTAGAAAATATTTATTTGAGTAATGCTCAAGGGATAGAAGCATGTTTTTTTTGAAGCAGCATGTTAATATGTTTGAAATACTTCCAACAATTTGTATCAGTTCATCCAGCCATATGCTATCTCTATTTATTTGTTGTTCTACTGTGTCAGACTTAAGGCATCTGGGGAACAAATGCCCAAGAAATGTCAACTATTAGTCAGAAAGCTTTATTCTCTTGGAACTGCCTTCCAATTCATTGAATCAACACCTGAGCTACAACAGAAATTGTTACTCAGAGTAGCTGAAAGGGAGAGACCCAGCACTTGCTAGGAGCCCAAGGTGTCTCTTTAACTAAGACTGATTGACAAGGCAGGTAGGATGAGCTGTTTTAGATGCCCAGTCCTGGGTTTGGTCTTTTGTCTGCAGGACATGCTGGAGAAACACCTTCGCTCCTATAACGTGAATGTGAAACTACCACACTCTATTTGTGTGGATGTGCTAGTTTAAGATAACCTGTCTGGTTTATCTTATAATTCTACCTTATGCCATTATAGGAACAGCACCTTCCAAGCAGAGAGTAAAAATTAACATGTTGGTGTGGGTCATGACCAAGCAGTTCAAGCAGGCCATGTAGGGAATTTTGTTTGTCTTTTTAATTGCTCCAGACTTATTCACATCTCTCTCTGCACCATTTCAGGCCTAATAAGTTTTCCATGCGGAGCAGCACTGCCAGTGACTACTCGAGTCTGAGTGATTCTCAGCTCCTCTTTGGCTCCCAGTTCTGCCCGGAGAATGTGCAGTCGGCAGCAGCACCACTGGAGCTGGGCACGCAGCCGGGACAGCAGAACTCCCAGGATGTGAGTCTTGCTCTCAGTCAGTACTGTGCAGGCACACAGCCACCATTCAGAGTTAATGGAAAATGCTGAAATCAGGTGGTAACAAATGTCAGTAACTGCTGAAATCAAGTTATCTTCTTCCTCCATACACATATTTACTGTGACAAGACAAAGTAGCAGCCTGGTCAGACAAATGTGGTATTTATAACAGATTGCTATAAATTATTATTGAGATGGGTATTATTTTCTTCAATCACATTTTTTTAATTTACTAAGATAATATGAAATTATTCTCAAAGTAATGTCTTTAGACCACCTACCTAACCAAGTTAGAATATTCCATCTATTTTCTTTCAAAAATGATGTATTTCACTTTCTTAACTTTCTGCAAGAATGACAGAGCTACTCAGTGTTTGCTTCCCTGCACTGACAATGACCTTGCTGCATTGTTGTTATGGTAGATGCTTAGATGTTTTTGGATAGGGATGAAGAGTTTCTATGCTCACAATGTTCCTCTTACAGCTCATGGTTTCTGATGTTACCAGCCACCACTAAAATACTTCCTGCATTGCTAACAGAGAGAACCAGATCTGAATAAAGACACCTGGAGCAAAGATTAGGAAAGAGCAGTGATGCCAGCTTGGAGGCCCTGGGCTGTCCTTCAGTTCCAGATGCTATCTGCTGTCCTATGCATTTTGCCTAGGAGCTGTTTTCATCAGACACAAAACAGGAAATGCACTTTTCACGATGAAAAAAAATAAATGGAATTTACATTTTCTTATGTTTTAAGGAAAAGGCATTTCCATTTTGGTCACACAGTGTCTGGAAATTTTGTAGAACGAAGCATTCATATTAATATTAAATTTCTTGTTCTAAAATGTGTATTGAAGCATGTGAAAAACTCATCTACAGTCTGTCAATGTTGCTAGTTGGCAGCAAAATGATGTAATCCATCAGGAAATTCAATAGGATTTTTTTTAGATTCCTGCACAGAGAGATTCTACTGACAACTTGAACTTTTCCACAACTCCAGGAACACTGAAATTCATTTATAGTCTCTGTCTTGGACATAGAAGGGAAAAAAAACCTGCACGCCTTATAATTGTAGCAAACTAAAAATCTTCAAGATGAGAGAAAACCTGTGTCTGGAGGAATTTGGGCTGGATCCCAGTTCCACAGGAAGTTGACCTAACTAGGCACATTTAATGAGGCATAATCTCAAAAAAATCTTAATCTCCTCATCCAATCTAATCTGACATGTCCAATCACTGTGATGTCAGTCTGCAAAGCACTGGATAAACAAATTGTTTCTTCTAATTAATGTTCTGATTATTTTTGTACTTCAACATTTTTCTTTGGTTTGTGTCACAGAGTGAGCCCAGTATTTTTACCAAATATCAGACAAAACCACAGTTATTTGATGAAGAAACAAGAGAAAAAGGTCCTCTTAATTTTGGTACAGGAAGAGTGAAAAGTGTCTTGGAAAATTTTGAAGTGAATAAGAAGAAAATAAAGGATAAATATGACCGGTATGTAGACATCCACAGTAAATTCTTTCTCTTCTGGTGGTTATCACTCCCTGAAGCTCCTTCTTCCCCTCTTACAAATCTTTTCTCCAAGAAAAGTATTTTTAAGATTTTAAATAATTTCTAATTGGAAAGAGTCGCAAGGTAAGAGAATAGGATTTATTTGCAATTTATGTAACACATTCAGTTTTAAGACCCATGGAACAGCAAAACTCTAACCTGAATTTACTTTTGTCTTTATCTAATCAGCATTGTTTCTTTTTTCTGTATTGATTCTCTGTTAAAACCCTTATTTCTCAAAATTTTATAGGCTATGTGGGGACTGATAAAAGGGACTCTGAGGATGGCCTTCACATTTGGGTCAGATGAGGGGATTGCCAAACACATTTGTGTGCAGATTACATCTTTATAAACCTGCGCACATCTCTAGAATTTTATTTCCATACAAGATTTTTATATAATTTTTTTTTTAACAGACAAGTTATTTGCTAATGTAATTTACTCTTTGACAGATGTCAAGAATTACATGTACCTGTAGGTCATGAAGGACTTTAAGGAACAAGCCAGCAATTTGAAGCTCAAAAATGAAATATGGCAAACTCCTCAGTGCACCTATAAATAATTCTTAGCACTGTAATGTAACATCCAAAGTGAAGTGTGTTTTTATTAAAAGCATTTGATCAAATCTGGCTATGTATCTCTCCTGCCTTTTCAATGGGCACTATGTTTCTGATAAGACAAAATTTTATTCTCTATTGCCTATTACAGGAAGATTTTTGTAATGAAATGAGAAAGTAGTTTTAAATATTTAGGCATCACTTATAATTATTCTTTATTTTTTCTTTAAATGCTTTCCTATATGCTACTTCCTACACTCCAGACTTCCTCCCAGGTTAGAAGCCTGTTTTTAGAAATAACTATATTATCTTTGCAAAGATAAGTGTATAATTTATCAATTTGTATCCCCCACAAATTTGACTAAGAAAATTAGTATATTCCTTTCCATAAGGCTAGAGAGATTTCAGAAGCACTCCCTAATTCTCATAACTAGATTCTCCCTGGCCTCTCCATATTTTTGGCCGTTGTAATTTAGATCACTCTAATGATTGACTTCAAATGACCCAAATCTTCAGAGAGGAAAAGATTATCACTTTGCTTAGCAACCATCCATGCATTTTGGTGTGGCAGGTTAATCATGAATGTAGCCTAGTTCCTGATACTCTGGCTCAATTTAAAAGGATAGATAACAGAAATCACAGGCATAATCTCAGGAGAAAAGGATTTGCAGTATTTGTTCTTTGTGGCCTGGGCTTTGTTGATGCTGAAGCTTTTCCCGTGTTTTTCCCAGTTATTTTAGTCCAAACACAATACCCATGTATTGCAGCAACTGGCAGGTCACCGCGCCGGCTGGGTCCTTCTGAAGCAGTTAACATGTTGATCACACCCCAGCAGCTAATGGCCTGTTGTGCAAATGCCAACTAAAAATCTGATAGAGAGGCCAAAAATCTGAGAGTAAAACCCCCATAACTTCATATGTATGACATATATGGACATGAGGGTATATGTATTTTTTTCTTTCTTTACGTTACAGACTCAATGTTTTCCTAAAACAACTGAGGTGACTTCAAAGGGTTATGCCCCCCAAAGTAATCATGTTTCCATGCTAACATTTCATACTACACCATGCCTTGCAGTGTTTCCTGTCTCATTTTTACAGTGATCTTTTCAATTTTTGAACACTTTGGTAAATTACATTTCTGGTTCATACTTGTTGGTTTTTTTCCATTTTAGTGAAATCCTAAGTTCCTTTATTTCCAGCATCAAAGACAGGCTTCAAGAGGTAAGTTACTTCAAATTCAGGATGTAAAATAATGAAGAGTTAGAAAGACTGCAGATCGTTCAGTGTTCAGTTTCTCTCCTTTACCATGCTGATATATAAAATATTACATTATGTGTCTTAAGCACTCAAATACTTTGAACCAACAATTATAAGTTCTTTTGTATATACCATTGCCTTTGTGGCCTTAGGGTCAAGGTCTTTAGAGACTTGCCTCAGAGCCAGTGGTGGAATTTCTCTGGGTCTCTGGAGCAAAACAAGCTGTAGTGACAGCTTGCAAATACCAGTTCTTTTTCCCTTCTGCCTGAAGAAAGCAGTCTCATCAGGATTAGTCATTGTGGTCGGAAGGTGAAGGTCTCTCCCCCAACACTTCAATAATTAATTTCATTAGTTATTACTTATCCTATTTTAAAGATCAGTATCTCTTTTTTTAAATCTGTTCAGATTTCATGAGCCTTTCGAGCCATCCCAGATCTTCTTTGGGGCTGCAACCAGCAGCTGTACAAATTGTTTCAAGTGACAGATAAACAACCGTTTTCAGACTGTTCCATTCCATGAGTTGCAGTCATTGTTCTGTGGCATCTGGGGCTGTGATTTTGCAAACAAAGAAAAGGCAATGTTTTAATTTTCCCATTTGCCTTTGTTTTTGCAGCTGAAAGTGTGCTTTGAGAAGTTTGAAGAAATGTTTGATTCCAAACTTAAATCCAGTTTGGTTTGGCAAGAAACCCTTTCCAAGACATGTAAGTCCTTCCTGTGTTCCTGTTAACAGCAGAGGGCATAGTCAAACTGCCAAATATCAGTGTGTTGTCTGGAGGCTGAGGTGAAAGGGGAAAGTCATGCCACTCACAGCTGCTCTCTCTAAGGGAGGAGAAAAAATAAGACTTATCCATGGTATGGACTTCTCAGGTTTTCCATTCCTACTCTCTAATTTTTTCCCTTTCTCTGCTCTCTTGTACTTAGGTGTCACATGGTTAGACAATGTGCTCAAATAGGTAAACACACCTCTGTTTTTGTGTTTTGCCTGGAGTACAATCATTTTTAGACTATCTGGAATACTAATGGAATACATGGTAAAAATTATTTAGATATTTATACCCTGAGTATCCAGTTTCAGTTTTTAGGGCTTTCTCAGATTTTCATGTTAGTTTGAAGTCTTCCATTGCTTCCCTGTGCTTGAGGTGATTAAGTTTTGTATGTAAACAAAAGTAGTATTGCTCATTTCTTGAATGAGAAGCACGTAGTGAAGCACGCTATTGCCATGATAAAGGGGTGACCTCCAGAAAAGCTAATAATGTAAAATACTTTTGAATAACTCTGTCTCTGAAGTGGCTAATCACAGGAATCTTTACTGAGGGAAAGTGCTCCAAGAAATTGTTTCTAATTTAGCTTAGATCTGAGCCTTTGAGAGTACATTAATTTTTAATGCTGGTGTGATGCTTTATCAACACCCTGTCAGGACTGCGCAGAGCTTGCTCTGCTCTGTACAAGAACAAGGGGCCATTTTCAATATACACGAGAAATGTGAAGTGAGTTGTATCTTGTGAGATGAAGGTAGCAGACCTTCACAAAAGCATAATAGTATTCACTGTGTGGCAAAATGTGGCTTCCACAAAGCACATCCTTGACAGATAGTTTTAAATCAACAGAGCCCTCTCAGGCAAAAAGAGTGGAGCCTGATGCATTATACTGGAGGCCATGATAGACTGTACATTTGAAATGCCAATCTCATTCTACTAAGAACGCTCCTTTGCTGTGCTTGGCAAGTGCTCTTAGTGGGACCCTAATGTAAACAAGAATCTGTCTGCTTTGGCCAGCACAGCAAATTCCCTATTACACATTTTCCCATCTCCTAATTACTTCAGTGCCTCAACTTGTCCACTCTGCAGCAGGACTTTGCCTAATTTCGCATACCTCATGTACAGAAATTGTTGTCATGGCACTGAAAATCAAATCTATTGTTCATGACTCCCCCTCTTCATTCCATACCATTTACTCAGCTGTCCTGTCTCCTTTCCATATCCATTTTAAATGAATGTGCCTTGAATGAAATGAGAAGCCTCCCAGAGGTGCATGCTGCTAGATTTTCAAAGCAATTGAAAAGAAAAATTGGAACTTTCTGTAATGCATCATGCTGCAGAATGTTGAATATATAATGAAAATCATCACATGCTGCACAATGTTGTTCTTTTTATATTTCTGGGAGGTTCATCTATCACTGGTTAATTGCAGATAAACACTGTCATTTGACTGATATCACAGTGATGGATAATTAAGTTCCCACTAAATAGATACCTACGCTAGTACCTTGAAAAGAGGCAATTCCCTTGAAAAACTGGTATAAAATTCCAAAACACAGGTGATGAAGAGCTAAATTCAGAGCTAATAAAATTCTGAATGCCAGTGAATGATTATATAGTACCTTGGGATGTGGGTGACATGGCAGAGACATGTTAAATCATTGGCAGTGGAGGATTTCACAGGTAGGAGAGAAGTGCAGAATATGAAGAGAACTAGTGCACCAGGACATTCCAACAGTTCTGGAAAGCAAAGGAAGGTGGAACTTGAAATCAAGTCTGTCTTCATTAAAAGCTTATAAGGAGTATCACAGGCTGCATTTTTAGCAGTGGGAAGCAAGCACATTTGGCACAGTCTGCATAGCCACCAGGCAAGAGCAAAACAGAAAATATTTTTCAAAATGTATTTTCAAAGCATTTCCAAATGCTGTTGGGCTGGCATGGTCTGTGCAGTAAGATTTTTTAAAATGTTCTCTTTTGAGTGTCCATATGTGCTTGCACACATTGGATAGAGCTGTGTCTGGCACTGGAGATGAGACAAGGTTTGGCTGAGCAGCTTCCACACAGGCACAGGTGCTCTGTGCCTTGCTCACATTTCGATGTGCAGTGCACAGGGATGTAAAGAGGCAGACAGACCCTGTGGTCTCAGTTCTTCCACCTTATACACATACAATTTCTCTGTTTGACTTGCCCATTCATTATTTGCTGTTTCCTTCTGGTTTCCACTCCCGTAGCTCATTTCTTTCCATATTTTTCACATTTTAATTTATATACCCACATTTCTATCAAAGCCTTCTAATTTTTATACAAATACCAATTTTCACCACTCAGCCCTCTCTGCACTGCTTTGCTGTTCAAGTATCTGGTAGTTCCAGCTGTGACAGCTCAGAACAGCCGAATCCTCCACAACACCTTGTCTGCAGTGCACATGAGCAGCATCCTCCCAGCCATCATGCCACAGCAATCCTCTGACAAAGGGTGACAAAGTAATGTGCAATATGTCACTTACAGAGGTATGAAGTGATGCAGTTCTCTGACAAGATCTGGTGCCCGGTGAGCGGTTTGCAAACATGACTTGCTTCCAGACTCCCCAGGCCCAGCAGCTGCTGGCAAAGTTTCCAGGGGAAATGGCTGTATTTAATATGATGGGATTTGAGCTTGTTTACCTTGAACGCTATGGTCCAGACTGGGACACCCAATACAGACTCCTTTATGTCCTGTATGGATTGAAAAGTCAAAAACTTGGAAACTTATTTTAAAAATGTTTTTCCATGTAGCTGCTAAGTAGCCATGCAGTGACTAACAAAGCTATTGAGGTTGAGAGACTTAACCAGACTCCAAAACACCTCAGCATGGATGGTTAGAGGAAGAGTGGATGTTCCAGTAGATACTGAAATCCCTCATTGTCACAATTCAGGGCTTGGAGCACCGTGTGCTGTAGCACAGGTTGAGGTCAGGGGCAGCACATCCCACTGTCCCCTGATGCAGGTGCTACCTGATGTCTTGTGGAACGGAAGCCAGGCTAAGCCAGCACAAACCTGCCAACTGACTGCTTGGAGTATATCTGAGCATGATGCAGTCATGACAGCCCAACTGTCTCACCCTCTGGCACAGCTCCATGGCTGCCCAGAGAGAACATGCAGTGCTCTGCTGAGCTCCAGAGCTGTCTTCCCTGCCCATGCCTCACCAGGTTTATTGCACCTCCATTTTCCCCTACTGAATCTGGGTGTGAGGGAACCAACTTCCTTCCAAAGTGTTATTTAAAGCTTCTGTGCTGTTAGTGCCAATTTCAGGATGAGCTGCATAGATGATGATAGAGAGACATCAGAAGCAGTTGCTGTTTAATATTCCTAGGCTGAGAGGCTGGTGCTCTCTCCCTTGACTGCTTAGGCTGTAGTTTTCAGCTGCTGGAGTGCAGCTGCACCTAGGTACAGGCTGATTTGCAGGGAACTCTCTGCAGCACAGGGTAGTAGCCCCACCCTGAGATCCTTCAGCCTTTTATCTCATGCCAGATTTCATATTCCAAATGTTATTATTGTAAACAGTAGCATCCGAAGACAAGGGTACAGCAAATCAAAACGCAGCGACTCAGATTGTAAAAAACTGCTTTGTTAAAATTACCTCAAGAGAGGCACAAGTCTGTGCATAAGTCACCCATTAACTGAGTAAAGATTTTCTGTCTGTGATCAAGTTATTCAATAACTATCTGCTGCAGAGTTTTTTTGAAGAAAACCTCTGATGCAGCCTTTCTTGATCATATTCAAAGACAAGAGACTTGACTTAACAGGGGCCTTGATCTGATCTCATTTGGCCGTCTCAAGGCCTGGTTTTTTTGGTAAGCCTTTATTAACACTTATTTTTACCTTGTTTATTAGTGTTTGACAAGTCTGAACACTCCTCTGGGTATGGAAGCAGGGAGGGAAAGAGAGTGCCCCTCCTCTGTACTGAGGGTTTTTTCTGCAGAACACTCCTACACGTACAAATGAAACGCTTTCAAAAGGCTGGCTGCTGGTTGCTTGCCGGCAGCATGCTGTGCTGAGTCAAATGTATGTGCAGATCACAAGCCCAGTGGATGCAGGACTATTTTTAGACTGAGGATACTATGTTGAAGAAGAATAGACAGACTAGGGTAACCAGAAAGTTTTAAAAATAATTCTGAGCTAAAATTAAACATATAGGGAAGAGCAGCAAGATAAGGTAAGCTTGGAGATGCTGCCCTTTCTGTATCTTCACTATGTAGACATGGAAGATGATAAAGTGACATGAAAGGAGTTTCTTCCTTTAGTTACTGATGCTTTCCTTCTTTTTGTAGGTTGGCAGGCTCCCCAGAACCTCCTCTCAGATTTCAGGTAGCCTTTGTGTCTAACCAGGGAGATGAAAAGTCTAGAAGGCCCACTCAAACATTCACTCCCCCGTTACAAACCCATTCTTCAGGTTATAGATTTCCAGGTTTCTGAAACAGTCTAAATCTGTCAGAGCAAAACACTAGAAGATTAAAAACAGCAACCAAATTGTCTGCAACAGCATATTTTTTGAAATATGTGCAGATAATTCTCAGAAATCAGCCAAGCTACAACAGAGAACAAGGCAAAGCCATGTGGTGATGTGCATCCTGAAATAATGGAGAAATTCTCCTTGAGTTCAAGTCCAGAAGGTGGTTTTAATTCAATGTATGTGAGGATGATGCTTGGATGAGGGAACTGCAGGGTTCCTTCTCCCAAATGACAGCTGTGTGTACTGTGCCCAAGCAGGACTCCTTCAGAGGAGGCAAAGTCAAAAACACATCTGGGCACAGGGGATTCCTGGTGCCAGGAGGTGCCATTCCTTGTGTTCATCCCTGAGTGGCACCTCCAGCCCTGTGCCACCCCACACCTCTGCTTTGCGTGGCTGAATGAGACAAACACTTTCAATCTCCTTTCATAAGAGGAGATTACCATGTAAGCACTTAATTAACTTGTAGCTTTTCTCTGCCCATGTCTTAGTTCAGTCTCTTTCTTTCCTTGCACATAGAGAGCTGGGAAGGTGTGTGGGCTTCCAGACACCCTGGGGTGCATAGCAGTTCTGTCAGCCAGAGCTGGTGCACTACCACGCACCACACTGTCCTGTCTCACCTGTAGCTTCTGCTGCTGATATTTGCATCCTCACGTTACTTGCTAATTAACTGAATGCACTTTGGCTTTTGTACCAAGGTGACTAAAGCAGATTTTAAGCCTGTTTGGCTCATGAGAAGGCCTTGGTGAGCTTCTTTCAGGGCTGCCTTGTCCCCCCATTGCACTCAGCTCAAGAGCTGATGTTTTCCCTTTAGTTGAGGCTTGTTTTTTAAGTTTACCCTTATTTTTTTTCCTTTTTATATTACATAACAACTTCTACTGAAAAGCTTTGTTTGAATCTACAGAATAGCCACTGTGTTGTCTTTGTCAAAAAAGTCACCTGCCTTGTCTTAGTGCATTAAATCACAATCCACCTTTTACAAAATCTTGTTCTTATTCAATTTCTCTCCATATCTTTGAGTACTTTTCTCCTCAAAGTCTGCTCTAAAACCTTCCACCATATGAGAACAAATTACTAAGCCCATAACTGCTCAGATTTTTTACCTTTCTTCCTTCTCAAAATTTTAAAACATCCCTGGTTTTTTTTTTCCCAGAAACAAAGCCTGTACAATCACTTTCTGCCTGCTGCTAATAGTTTTTAGCTCTTTAACAAATTCCATTGACAGTTTGACAGAAGGGCACAGCTCACTGAGATAATTAAGTCCCTGGAAGCTTAATGAAAATAGCTGAGCAGGAGGAGAAGGGATCCCCAGTGCCCTGCAGCTCTGCAGCCTGTGAGCACAGCACTGTGGGGCAAGAGGCGCACACCGAGGAGCTGAGATAAACACTGATGAGCAGGAACAGCTGCAGATGGCTCCTCTGACCTCAAAGTCAATCAAACACCTTGGACCTGTATCAAAAGGAGATTCATTAATTGCAGAGCTCTTGTAGCAACTTGTTGAAATGTAGGCTTTATTCTGATTTTTATCAGGAATGCAGTGCTCCAGCACTCCAGGCTTTCAGTTATCCTGGCCCATTGGTTTGGCAGTGCTTTACTTCAGCAAGAGTGCTTTGGATCCTGCTTTATGACGACCAGCCAACATTCCACACTGTCTGTACACACCTTCCTGCACCCTTCACAGGAAAGACCAGACATGTTTAGCTCTTTCTCTCTGCTCTTTCTCAGCTCTTTATCTCTGTCCTAATTTACAATTTTAAAGTAGACTTCCACAAGATTGCTAAAGATTTTTCATCTCCAATCTCCACACACACACTGCAAACTGTGTTCCCATCCTGTAGTGTATTAGGCGCAGCAGTGGTTCCTATTAGAGTAATTGAAGCTGTATGGGGGAGTTATATTCTTATCCAATCATATAACACAAATCCCTGTTTTATCAGTTTTTCAACAAGGCTGACTGAACCCAAGAGCAACTTGCTCCAATTTGAAACCCTCGCAGGGAGCCTGTGCCTCCACAAGACTCTGCTGGGGCCCCCACTACCAAGTGCTGTGCACGGTTGCCTGATTCAGGTGGTTTCTGACCCCATCTTTTCCCATGACCAGAAAATGGAAATTCCAATTCTTTGCACACTCCTTCATAACTTCCCTCTCTTCCTTCCAGCAATTTTCCTTCAGTTTTCAGCCTTCTGTGCATTTTTGACACAGTTTCTCTGGTTGCCCTTTTTAGCCATTAACATCTTACACCTCCATCCTGCTCAAGCCCCATTTACCATCACCTGGTTGCATGAGAGTGTTGTTTATACAGGGGTGGATCAGCTATACTGGGGTCCCCCTGCCTTGGCCATGCCTGCTGTGCACCTGGCAGACAACCAAGTCTCAGCCTTCCCTGCATTCAGCCTACCAAATTCTGCAGTTTTGCACAGCCTCTCTTCTCCAGCTGCCACATTACCAGAGGGCAGTAAATTAGGTTTGGCCTATGTGCAGCATCTTATAAATTTCAAGTGTCTTGCATTAAAAATCCACCCCATTGCTCATTGCTCAGGGTTTGGGGAGATCACATCAGGAGAATTCATATGGTGATTCATGCCAAGCCATGCAGAAAGTAGCAATAGTACTGATGGCAGTTTATTCACATTTACAAATGAAAGACCAAATGTGTTTTTTATTGATTTCCCTGTTTAGTGGAAGATGCTCTTCAAAGTCACTCTAGCTTGATGCTGAAAGCTTTGACAGATAAAAGTCAAATGGAGCAGGCACTGCTGGAGATGGAGAGGAGACTTGCAGCCGTAAGTGAAGAAATTAATCTTTTATTCTGAATCCTCATTCTGAATCTCTCCTGCTTCTTCAAAATACTGACCAAATATTAAATTGCCTTTGAATGGTGGATTATAAAGCAGACTGCTCCTGTTATAATGAAAGGGGAAATATATATTAAAATGCTAATTCTAGGCCAGACACTGACAGAGGCTTACCCGAGCACTGGCTAACAGTGCTGTAAGCTCTGATGAAACCCCCGCCAGTAAGAAAAGAAGCCAACAGTGCCTTGTTGTGGCAGGCTGTGATGGAGCACTCACTGCTTCCTCACCTGACACATGCCTTTGCTGGAGGAGATGGTGCAGTGCATGTCTGTGAGGGGAAAGCACCTCGCAGAAGTGCAGCACCTTGTCCCTTCTGCCAGGGAAAGGAAAAAAGACATGAAAAGAAAACAAGTGGATGTGAGAGATACAAGAATGAACTGTCAAAGACCTCCTGATCAGGTCTGATTTCTCCAAAGGCCCTGCTGCAGTAATTGCTTTTGGCAAGGATGTATCACACCAGCGTGTGAGAAGGCAATGTTCCTAGGAGAGGGGGCACAGAGTGGGTTAGGGGGATCTCCAGTCCCAAACCTCTCACCTTTATGGGATACTTTGAGGATATCTATTACACAGGAAGATACAATTGCTAATCTTTGGGTCAATAACAAACTGACACATGATAAAAAAACTTCCTTACTATTGTGCTTTTTTGGTGTGTTTTTTACTGCTTCTGCTTTGCCTTCTGCTTCCCCAGAAAGATATGGAGATTTTGGATATGAAATCCAGTATCCAGCTGCTGAAGGAGGGTCTGGAGTCACTGCCAGCCCAGCTGAAAGACCAGTTCCTGGAAGTGTGTAAAGAACTTGGCTTCCCAAAGCTATGTAATAGCTCAGCTGAGCAGCATACCCTTGTCTCTAGTGCCAGCCTGCCCCCTCACATGATAGATAAGTCTTCCCAGACCTACCCTGGGCTGTGCCAGCACTGTGTCCTGAGTAAGGAGCACCCACACAGGCCATGCTGCCCAGGCAGGGGAGTTTGCAGCTGCTCAGGCTGGTCTCATTTTCCCTGTGTGACAGCAGGGCAGCAACAGGAAGACTCTCCTGTAAGGAATCAGGTCACTGGAGATAGCACATCTAACCTAAACTCAGCCTCAGGAGACAAAGTCAGCCCCATTGCTACAGCAGCCTGTGGCAGAGATAACACCTTTTATCAGGAGGTGAAATGTAGTTTGGAGACACAGAGCTGTGCTGACCATCCTTGCATGTGCTGGGCTGGCAGACACTTTTTGGGGAATAGTCAGAAGAAACAAGATGCTGTACCACTGGAAGTGCCTCTACCAACCCCACTGAGGAAGGCATTCAGGAGAGGCGCTCGAGGGTTTAAACCCCTGACACCATCACAGCAGCAGCAGCCTCAAGTTTGCCACCATTCTGCACAGAAAGCTACACCTAGGCAAAGACATGGCAACTGGTTCACAGACCACGAGGTGGAGAAGGCAGCTGTAGGGAACAAAACAAAACAGAGTCCAGGAAGGATGTCCTGGAAAAAAGAAATAGGGAGAAAGAAAACCTGCTCCGCTAAGAGGAAAGGCGAACACTCTGGATGTGCTGACGGTGGGCTGAAGCAGAGGAAGGCAAATGGGATTATTGACTGGGAAAGCTCCAGAAAAAAATCCCTTCCCAGATACTTGGTTGATCTCAATTCAGAAAACTCTGACCTGGTTTTTGCAGCTCCTCATCAGCAGATCCTCAGCAGTGCTCAGCTGGGGCTTACAAAGAGTTTCCCACCAGTGCCACGCTCTGATAAAAGCCTGCAACAACTTGTAAGCAGAAAGAGAAGTCCTGAAACTAAAAATACAATTAATGTTTCCAGTGTAAAAAGGTATCTCTTGAATTCCTCTCCTGAGGAGGATGTACTTTCCCTGTGTAGCACAAAGGGTGTAAAGCAAATGAGCTGCTTCAGCCTCCAAAGCCCCTCAAGCTCCAAGAAACCACATCCTGTCAATCCACTGGCTCAGCAGAACACAGACTGTTGCTCTTTACTGTTTGATTGTGATTCTTCTGATTGAAGGGGTTTGTTTCATGCTTGGAGCCCTTAGTGCAGGATGAACATTTCAGTTGCAGTTTATTCCTCTAAGTGTGTTACCTGCTTAGTCAGAGGCAAGGCTCTGGCCTGGATGTTTGAAAATGCTATTGCCCAGTTTGAGATATTGTAAGGGACTATGTGGGATCTAAACAGGGCTCTCCCCTGGCTTGGAAAGCTGAAGGATTTGTATTGCTTTACTTCCCTGCTCCCCGCAGAGATGCCATGGGCTTGAGTTACCTTAGCATTTACACAGCAATGAAGTACCTGACATTCCCACGGAGGAGAGGGCTGGCAGAGCAGAGGGTCAGCTCAGTCAGATTTGAGATCTATTGGAAACTCCTCAGCTAGATCTATATAACCCTATCTCTGTGGTCAGAGGCTTCACTCTGTTTCTTACTTGTAGTATTTGTGTTGGTTTGTTCTGTAAAAGTTCAGGATTTTAGTAGAGTAGTGTTGTTCTAGTTGATTTCCATCAGGTTCAGATTTGTCTCAGGAGTTGTTTGTGAACTTTGGGCAGGGACAGGTTTAACTGAGGAAAACCAAACCCCATCATCTCAGGATCATCCACTATTGTATCTCTTCTCCTTACAGGCTTAAATTCCTCGGTTTCAGAGATTCCAGGACATTATTTTGTTTCTACTTTATTTGTCTTTTGTATCTCTTGACTGATTAAGTAATTCTCCAACATACCCTTTTCAAGGGCAGTGGTTCTGAGAGACCAAAGATAGGACAGGTAGATCCAGCAGATGAGATGTTAGACAGTCCCAATTCTCACAGAGCAACTCTTTTCAGGGTACCCAGCTGTGACTGTGGGCAGATCCCACTGCTTTGGGCATTTGTGTCACGTTTGATTTTTGATCTGAAATGTTACCAGCAAAAGAAACATTTTGGTGTTGACAAAACCGTATTGCCACAAATTCAAATTATCCAGCTTTGTCATTCCAAGGAAAATGGCTGGGATCCCTTTTTCTGGCTTTAATAAACTCACGTTCACCAAAGCCCAATGGTTTTGTTGTTGGTTTTTTTGGGGGGGAGAGGCAGAATCCTCGCTGTCCCAGCAGGAGAACAGGCAACTGCTTTTTAGCTGTTTAACTTCCCTGGATTGTGGACTTGGGAGGATTCTTTTTTTAGCTCCTCTCTGTTTTTAAAGATGGAAACCTTCACCCTTCTGATTTAACATTGGTCCAGTGACGTTAATTAACAAGGAGAAAGTGGGGGGTGGTAGCCAGAGATGGGGAGCCTCCAGAGCCTCGGGACACCCCTGTAAGCAGAGGTGGTTGTTGATGGCTGACAGTAGCAATGGCTGTTTGTTTTGTTTCACATTGCCCTTGTGTACCCGCCTCCCCAGCAGCCCCAGCACGGCCTTCGCTGGGCAAAACCTGCTTGGTGGGCTTCCCACCACCCTGTGCACTTTGGGATTGGCAAGGACGGGTGCAGGTCTCTGTACAGCCCCTGGTCTGGATGCAGGGAGCTCGGCAGCACATGGCTGAGCTTGGAGGGACCTCTGGAGGTGTCTGCTGCAAGCCCCTGTGCAGAGGCAGAGCAGGGACTGGCTCCTTGGCAAGCCGAGATGGAGCCTCAGTGCCGTGGGGTGCAATGCAGGGCCGCCCTGGGGACCCCTGCAGCTCCTTGCCACATGCACACATTGGAACACAGTGCAAAACAAAATCCCTGGAGATGGAGGTGTAACAGCAAGAGCAGCCAGCAATGCCTCCCCCTGCATAGGATAACTTCCCTGGTGAATGGGATGAAGCCCCAGGGTGCCACCCTGGTCCCCACAGTCCCCCTTTCCACTCAGGGTCTCCTCCAGGATTTTAACTGCCAACAAGAGCATTTGACCCAATATGGCTGTGACAATGGCAGCTCCTCTCCCAGCCTTACTGGACAAAAATGGAAGCATGCATGCTGCATGGCAGCAGGTTCCCCAGACACTCTGCTTGCATCCTGGTGGAACTGGTCCTGCCTCCCAGCCTGTACTCCCAGCTCACTGTCACTGGCTCCTTGCTGGATCAGCCATACCCCAGGTATGTGTGGTTTCTCCTGGCCTTTGCCTCCACGGAGCTACCAGTACCGATGTTTGTAGGGGTCTTGCCCCACCTTTCAACCAGGGAGGGTGCCTGCAGCACAGCCAAGAAGAAGTGTGGAGGGCACAGGACAGAATCATAAAACACATACAGTGGTCAGGAGAAAAAGATAAGTTGGGTTCCAGTCTGTCAGGGCATTTAATCAGGGCAACTTTCTCTGAAATTCTGAACCTGGAGTTTTGGAGCTTTCTTGGGGGAGAACCCAGGAGAATGGGGAAAACAGTGATCAAAAGCCTGTGACACCCAGGTGGCCACGGGCACAGGGGTTGAGAGAACTGGTTGCATCCTCCACCCAGCATCCCCAGCTGAGCAAGCAGCAGGCAGGTGGCTGCTGCAGCAGCACAGAGTAGAGGGCTCAGCATTTCATCTGCCAGTGAGTCACTTGGCAGAGGAGGAAACCTCTGACAGCACCGAGGATGTGGAGGTGGCTGCTGTGCTCCTGCCTTGTGCTAAAGGTGCTTTAGATCCTGCTCTCTTCCCATAGTCCCACTGCACACTCAGCACTGCAGCTGCACCTTCCTCAGCATGAGACCATCCAGCTGTGGTGGTGCCCAGTGCTGGCAGTGCGTGGTGTGGTGCAGGATCACTTTGCACTCTCCCCTTGTGCGGCCTCTCCAGCACTAATCCCCAGACTAGCTGCCTGCCCCGCCTGCTTTCTGGGGCCCAGGGTGCCGGCATTGCCCAGATTCTTGGACCCTGTGCTCAATTGGCTGCCAGAGCCCGCTGACCCCACAGAAGAGTGTGGATCAGGGACCAGAAATGCCTCATGCACTGGTGGTGAACACATTGCCCCGAGAATGGAGAGATGGCAGGGAGCAGGCATGAGGCACTGTGTGCTGCTGCCAGCACACAGGTGCTGCCATGGGGACCTGAGGTGTCACATGTCCCTGCTGGCCTGACGAGAGAAGAGCGATGGTGATGGCAGGACTTTGCCAAGGCTTCGGCGGCTCAAACACTGCTGAGGTGCAGGCAGGGAGCTGGAGTGCAGGTGTCACCATGCAGGACATGTTCCTGAGCTGATGTGACTTTTTGACGCCATGGCCCTACCATTGCCAGCTCAAGCCCTGGCAGGGTGGGCAGTTTTCCAGCCGGACAATTAAGTAGATTAACTGATTACCTGAACCTTGGCAGGGTCCCACAGCCCAGCGGCTACCAGGGTGCTGCATATCCGTGTCGGGCAGTTGGGAGACAAGCGTGCGGCAGGTGTGGGGTAGAGGCCCCCCAGACCTTCCTCAGGACCCTGTTAGTGGGTCCGACTGCCCCCTCCCCCCCCTACCCCTGGGGGCCGTGGGACCAGCCTCGGACACAGCCCGCTGGCACCGCGCTGCTCGCTCCGGGCAATCCTGACTGCCCCGCGAGCAGCATCCCCCCTCCGCCGCCCCGCCGTGTCCTGGTCCCCGGGAACCTGCCTTGGCGCCCCTCCGGAGTCCACGTCCCGGAGGATCTGCGCCACGGGGATCCCGTCCCCGGGAGTCCACCCCAGCTGAGCCGCCCGGACCCGCCCGCCCCCGTGCCCGGCCCTGCGGATCCCGTCCCGGCGGCGGCCTCGGCCGTGCCCCGCGCCCCCCCTCCCGGTGCGGGCGGGCTCCCGCGCGGGTGCCCGCGGGTCGGGGCGGCGCGTGACCGGCTGCCGCCGCCCCCGCCGCCGCCCGCTCCGCCGCAGAGCCCGGCCCGCCTGCACCGGCACCGGCACCGGCAGGTCAGCGCGGGGGACTGCGGCTCCCGGGGCACCAGTACCGGGGCCGCCACTGCTGCGGCGGGCGGCGGGAGGGGGCACCGCGGCCCGCGCACCGGGCACCGAGCGGCGGAGCCGGCCCGGCGCGCTGCGGGCGGGGTCGGCGGGATGCGGCGGCCGCACTGTCCCCGCTGTGGCCCCGCACCAGTCGCGGCTCGACTCCGCTGCGCAGCCCCGCCGGAAACCCGCACCGCGCAGCGGGGCCACCGCCGCAGCACCCTGGCGGTCCCGGCCCCGTTCCCGGCCCGGCGGGTCTGAGCCGTGTGTGCGGCGGCAGCGCGGGGCACCGGGCCGAGCATCCCCGCCGGGATGCAGCCGGGACGCGCCAAGGTGAACGGTGCGCGGCGGAGCGGGGCCGCCGGCAGCGGGGACATGGGGCGAGGACACTGGGGATGGAGAACCAGGGAGGTGACGCCGGGAGGGACGCCGGGATTGAGCACCGAGGAGAGGGCACTGGGGATGGAGCACTAGGAAAGGGACAGCGTGGATACTGGGGGTCGGGACCACTAAGCACCAAGGACCACCCACACCGGAGATACCGGGATGAGGAACACCAGGAGACACCGGGAAAGAGAAGACTGGGAATGGGGCCTCTGAGGGTGGGTACGGCTGGGAACAGAGCCCAGGGCTACCCGGGAAGGGACAGCCAAGCCACTGTCTCTCTCCCTGGCCAGTGGCACATCAACCTCGTGGCCAGTTGCACGAGTTCCCTGAGCAGCTGCAGTGAATCCTGGCTCACCAGACTCCCATCCCCACAGGGTCGACTCGGTCCTCACCATGACTGCAGCACAGCTTGTCACCTGGGGGATGCTCCTGGCCACCGGGGTCCCTGCCAAGACCCAGGGGGTGCTGCCGGCAGGGCTGTCCTTAGGTGGGGACCCCTTGCACAGCCCTGCCTGGGGACAGCAGTGGCCAGGCCCATCCCCCACCTGGGAGGCATCGGGGGAGCCGAGCGGTGCCGGGGCCCCAAGGAGTGAGCGCTGGGGGGTCAAGCACCCCGTGCACTGGTCCCCACCGCTGCAGGCGGGGGATGGCACCAGGGCAGCCCTGGAGATGGAAACTACTGTGACAGATGCTGATACCAAGGTCTGGAGGGATGGCAGCACAGTCCCGGCTGTGGCAGACGAGCCATTTGTTGCCTGGCAAGGGCATGAGGCTGAAGGCCAGGACAGCTCCCTGCCCCACGGCTCTGCACAGGGGACATCAGGCTCTGAGGTGTCCACGGACAGAGGGGCAGACTCTCCAGAGTCACCCTGGGCAGGGCAGGACCTGTCCTTGTCCAGGCAGAGTGTCTCCAAGAGAATCGGCAGACCCAGCCCTCAGCCAACCGTATCTGCCACTGCCCTGGACGCCAGGCTGGCAGCGGGGATCAGGACAGCAGATGCCCATACAGCGGTGGAGAGACACACAGCCGCCCCGGGCCTTTCTCAGGATGCACAACTCACTTCAGCCAGCAGCCAGTCGGTCCCACTGGGCACAGCCCCTGTGTCCAGTTCCACAGACGCGGGGCCAGCCTGGGGTCCCCATGCCAGCCCTGGCTCTGCGCAGCCGGTGGGCAGCTGGGGGGACACGGGAGGGCCCCCCAGCCCCTCCCCGGCCCTGACCAGCTCTGCCCCACGGCTGCGCCACACAGCGCCGTCCTGGGGGCTTGCCGAGCCCTGGACTCGAGTGCTCCCGTCCCACCAGCGCAGCACCCGGAGGGCCCCACTCAGCGCCGCCACCACCACCCCTGGGGATGCAGCCCCCCGCACGGACCCTGGGACTACGGGGCAGCGGGGACCCCAGCCCGCCGCAGGGTCTGTCCTCAGCACCGGCCCTGCGCCACCCCCCGTCTCCAGCACGGCTACCCCCAGTACCCCGAGCAGAGGTAGGAGCCAGCACAGTGCGGGGGGATCCCTCGGCGGGGACCAAGCCCCCGCAGGTGTCAGCGCTCTGCTCTGCTCTCTCTTGCAGGGTTGCTGCCCGAGGAGGACGTCGGCTCCCCGCAGCAGGTCCGGGGCGCCGTGGGCCCTGTGAGCGTCCCAAATGCCACCAAGACGACCCCACAGCCAACGGCACATCCCACCACGGGGACGCTCGGGACAAGGCATCCAGGTGATACAGGGCTGCGTCCAAGCTCATCCATTCTGCAGATGCTGCGGGAGCCCATCCCTGGGGCGTCTGAGCTGCGGGGGGATGGCAGCTATCTTGGGCTGCCCAGCCGGGACACAGTGACACCTTCAATCAGGATTGCCACCTGACAACGGCCCTAATCTACTCCTGCCAGCAGGGATTAGCGCTAAATGCTCGGTGGGTGGGGGTTTCCCCAAGGGGGCGGGGGACGTGACCGAGGATGTGCCACCCCTTGCACTGAGCGTCCTGACAGAGATCGCCGGGAGGCAGCGGTGGGCATAGCCCCAGCCAGCACAGGGCGTCCCCCGCGGCAGTGCTGGGGTGCCACAGCTGATGCAGCCCAGGGTGGAGTGCAGGTGTGGGCCGAGTGCCACTAAGCCCCCCACTTCCCCCTGACCGTCCTTCTCCTTCCTACCTGCAGACATGCCAGGGACTCAGACCCCAGCGTCCAGCACTGCGACCCCCTCCGCCACGTGGCGACGGGCAGGGATAACGCCTCAGCCAGTCCCCCGAGATCCATCATCGCCGCAGCCACAGTCCAGCCGTGCCCCCCCGGCGTCGGGAGCCAACACGACCGGGCTGCGCTGGGCCGAGCTGCAGCAGCAGCTGGGTTTCTCCTGGGAGGCCCATGTCTACGGATTGGCTGCCGTCTTCCTGCTGCTGGCGCTGGGCTGCCTGGCCGGGTTGGCGGGGACAGCCATCCTGCGGCCCGCACACCTTCCCCACGTTGTGGGAGCCCAGGGGCTGCTACTGGCCGCCTGCCTGCTGCGGGCCACCTTCCTGCTGCTGGATCCCTATGGGGCACGGGGCCGTCTGCCCACTCCAGCCCTGCTGCTGCTCAACACAGCCCCTTTCCCCCTGCTGCTCGCCGCCTTTGCCCTCCTGCTCCAGCGGCTGCAGCGCCTGGCCCAGCTTCAGCTGCTGCCATCCCGGCTGCGGGGGCTGCCGGCGCTGGGGATTCTTGCTGCCCTGCCGAGTGCGGTGATGGGGGCCGCCGACCTGCTGCCGCCTCGGCTGGGCCTCACCGCCGCGCTGGGGCTGCAGGCTCTGGGCTGCTGCCTGGCCGGGCCTCTGCTGCTGCTGGGGGGGCTCTGGGGGTGCTGGCGGGTGCTGCGGGCGCCCTGCGAGGGGCCGGGGCCGCAGCCGGGGGCACGGGCGCTCCTGGCGGCAGCGGTGGCGGGGCTGCCGCTCTGCGGACTGCAGCTCTACAGCGCTGCGTGGCTGCGAGGGGTCCTGGGGCCCCACGGGCGCTTCTCCCGGCCCGGCTGGGCGGCACAGCTCTGGCTGCGGATCGGCGAGGTGGGCACGGCCGTGGCGCTGCTGGCGGCCGCCGCCGAGCCTGTGTGCCGCCGGTGCCGCCGCCGGAGCCCCGCCGGCCACTCTTGCTGGGCCAAGGCACTGCGGTACTTCTGTGCCGGCCGCAAAGCTGAAGCACCCGAATACCCCAACAACTGCTACGACTGGGCCGGTAGCAGCACCGGTGGCACCGGTGTGGAGCGAACACCCGCCAACGACATCTCCAAGAACCTCATCCGCAACCCGGCGGAGCAGCTGCCCCTGCGGGCTCTGAAGGACAGCAACGAGGTCTGGGCAGCTGGTACCGGGATGCCGGGGCTCAGCCCCAAGTGCCCCAACATGTTGGCCGCCCGCTCCTGCGCTGCCTTCGAGCAGGGCTCGTCCCCCTCCCTGGGAGAGCTGATCTTCCGCCCGCCGTCCCCCATCGACCTGCGCCGCAGCATCGACCAAGCGCTCTGCCGCCGCCACCTCCTGCACGACGGCCTCTTCAGCCGGCCCCGACGCGGTTCCGGCTCCTCACTGCACGGCTCCCCAGCCCCTGACAAGACCCCCAGTTTGGGGCGCATGGTGCGCTGCAGCTCGCTCACGGAGCTGCCCGGCCCCCGCCAGCCCCCCGGCACCGTCACTGTCACCGTCACCGCCTCAGCCAGCTCGCTAGAGAGCAGCTCACTGAAGATCAGCTGGAACCCCTGGCGTCATGGGCTGTCCTCACCCGACAGCCTGCCCCTGGACGAGGCGCCCAGCCGGGCCCCTCTCCTGGTGCCCGCTGGAGCACCCGGCTGGGAGCGCGAGGGTCCCCACGCCTCCCCAGCCCTCGGCAAGGCGGTGGACTCCCGCAGCCTCTCCAGCGACACCATTGAGCTCTGAGCCCGGGACAGGCAGAGACTGGGGTGCAGGAGGACAATGAGCCCAGTGTGAGGGTGCAGGGGTCTGACCATACACCCCTGTAGGGCCGGGTAGGGGTGGTTCCATTTGTGCCAAACGAGAGAAATAAAGAGTTTATGCTGGGAGGAGACAGTCCGGTTGGCATGTGAAAGCGGTGGCGGGCAGCAGCACCCCCAATCCCCGCCAATTCCCACCCTGAGCAGCCAAGCTGGGTGTGCAGAGCTTTATTTCCTGAGATATGGACACATGGACAGATGGGCACACCCCGACAGACAAACCACGGACAAATGCAACAGCCACACTCATGCATCCCACAGGGCCCCCTCACTGGCACAGCACCCTGCCAGTGGCTAGGGGCCCCTGGCACCCCAGCCTGGGAGGGGAGATGGGCTCTGCCCAGGGATGGGGGGCAGCTCTCCCAGCCACACAGCTCAGGGCATGGGGGGACGCAGCCTCCCACTCTCCCACAGGGAATGGCCTCATGGGAGGGGAGTCCTACAGGGCCAGGAGCCCCAGCCTTGGGGCAGATAGCAGGTTCCCTCCCTCACCTGCCCCTCCACGCCCTCACCTGTCACAATGCCAGGCCTCTCCTCCAGACCACGAGGAACTGGGGGCAGCATGCTGTGCCCCCCACAGGATGCTGCACTGCCTGATATCACCCCTCCCAGCCAGAGGAGGCTGTGTGGGAGCCCCCAGGATCAGGTACTCCTGGCTCATTCTGCAGGGACAGGGAAAACAAGATCCTATGCTAAAGGGGGGCTGGGGAACGCATGCAGGGCACAGCATCATGTGCAGGATGCGGCCTTGGCAGCCAGTCCTGCTTGGGGGAGGCCCTGCACCCCAAGCTGAGTCTGCCCCTCCACTTGCACCCAGCAGTTCCAGAGCTATCTGCCCTTCATGAAGCCATCGAGGACACGGTCACTGCGGTCAGAGAGCCAGTAGCCGGCCATGGCGGCCACGGCGCCGATGAAGATGGCGGTGAAGACCATGTCACCCTTGGCAGCCAGAGTGGCAAGGGCACAGATCATCACACCAAAGAACATCTGCTGCAGCACCACCACCTCGTCATCAGTCACGTCATCAAAGAAGCCCTTCTCTGGGGCATCTGCACGGACAATACTCGTGGGAGGGCACAGCTGACCAACAAGAGCCCCCCACTGTGTCGCATACCCCCTGCCCAATGCCCATGTCCCCCTGTGCTGCATTAAGCCATACCAGGGGGCTTGTCCTCAACGCACTGCCCGTCTCGGCGGATGTGGCCTTGGGCACAGACGCAGCGGTAGCTGCCCTCTGTGTTCTCACACACCTCCTGCACCCCTGTGCACACTGGCTCCTCGGCACTGGCACACTCATCCACGTCTGGAGGGGAGGCAGGGATCAAGCAGGGCTTGGGCAGTGAAGAGGGGGAAGTATGGCCCCCAAGTCCATGGGAGGCACTCACCCAAGCACTTGGCTCCATCCCGCCAGTAGCCCTTGTTGCATTTCTTGCAGCGAGCCGGCCCGGCACCCATGCAGCCAATGCAAGCTGTGGAGCAGTCTGCCTCAGGGAAAGGAGACAGGGTTGCTGCTGGAGCTCCTTCCCAGCCTAGCCAGGGTTGGCCCCAAGTAGGGAAGAGCCACCTGCATGAAAACTCCCCACCTCCCCCTGACCTCGGCACTCGTAGGAGCCCTCCGTGTTGACGCAGTACTGGTTGGCTCGGCAATGCGCCATCTCTGTGCCACACTCATCTATGTCTGCAGGAAAGATGGGAATGGCCCCACTGAGCCTGAGCTCTGGGGATGCAGCCCCCACAGCCCTGAGCTCATCCCTGGCCTTCACTCACCGATGCAGCGGTGCTCATGCAGCACCCAGCCCCTCTTGCAGCGAAGGCAGCTGGAGTCCTCGGGCCCTGTGCAGCGCCCGCATGCCTGGTAGCACTCTGTGGGCAGGGAGGGCAACGTGGACACAGGCAGGGGGCAGCTACCTGTACCCACTGCCTGGGCAGCACCAGTAGAGCCCCCACCTACCAGCACACACGAGGTGGCTCTTGTTCCGTGAGGCCTCATAGTAGCCGTCACCACACTCGGCACAGAAGGGGCCACCGTAGCCCGGGCTGCAGACGCAGAGGCCGGTGCCGCGGCGTGTGCCGTCACCATCGCATCGCCCATTGCCACTGCAGGGCTGTCGGGGCCCACCGGCACAGGCTGCATGAGGAGAGACCAGCCAGCTGGCAGCTGGGGCAGGGGGCAGCAGCCAGGGGGGCCCCTCCAGCCCTACCAGCACCCTGCTCATCCCACAGTTACTCACACCGGCAGTCCGGGCCGTAGGTGCCGGGTGGACAGCAAAGCATCAGTCTGTCCACACACAGCCATTGGAAAAAGTCAGGGTGCTGCTGCCGCCTGGGGAGGGGGAGATACAGCATTCAGCCCCCTGCCATCCCCTGTGCCCCCTGTCATCCCCTGTGCCTGTCCCCAGACTCACTCATGGAACCACCACTGCTCCACGTGCTCCTCACTCCGCTCCAGCAGTTGGTGGCAGGTGAAGTCCGAGGGGGCACAGACACCCTCCAGCACCTCCAGCAGACGGGTCTCACTGCAGAGACCCGAGTCAGTGTGGGATATTACTTCTGGAGCAGCTGGGCTCCCCCAGCCCCTCATTGGGGTCACTTACCTGTGCTGGTACTTGGACAGCTTCTCCTCCTCCCAGGCTGTGTTACCCCCACCAAAGCCCTCATGCTCTGTCCGCTCCAGGCCCTGGGTGCATGGGGCAGTGGCAGTGCAGGCATAGGACCCCCCCAATAACCCCTCTATCCGTAGGGTTCCATGAGACACATCACTTCCAGGGACTTGCCACCCTCTTCCCTCCCCAGAGCCCAGTCACTGTGCCCCTGGGAATGCTGCAGGAGTGCCTCCACTTCATCACTGTTCCGCCCAAGACACCCCTCTACTGGGACCGGTCACCCCCCCCTTACCCCCCGGCCTGTGATGCCTCTGGGCCCCCCAACCGCATCACCCCACCCAGGACCCTCTTCGTCCCTGCTCACTGTCACCTCCAGGCCGTGTCCCCCATGTGTGCCACCCGCGGGCCCCTCCCGTGACTGCCCCCAGCTCCCCCCCCCGCAGCAGCGGCTGTGTCACCCCACACCCCTCGATGCCACTGCCCCCCGCGCGCCCCCTCGCCGCGGCCTCCATCACTCCTGTGCCCCCCCGCCCCGCACCCTGATGAAGCTGTCGGTGAGGCCGCGGCAGGCTCGGCACGGCTCAGCCCCGTCTCGGTGGGGGTCGGGGTCGGCGTGAGCCGCCAGCAAAACCCCCCCGAGGAGGGCGGCGCCCAGGAGGGCTCCCCCCAGCCCGGGCCCCCTGCGCCGGGGCGACCGCGGCAGCAGCGGCAGCGGCCCCATCGTCCGCCCGCCCCGCCCGCACCACGTGGGCCACGCCCGCTGACTCAGCGCCCGCCGCCCCCGCCAATGGCCGCGCGCCGCCGCCGCCGGCCCCCCGCTCCCAGCCAATCCGCGCCGCGCCCTGGGCCCGCCCACCCGCGCCTTAAAGGGACCGCGGGCAAAGGCCCGGGCGGAGGTAGCGCTGATGGGCTGGAGTTGATGACCCCGCACGCAACGGGGCCGGTGGTCTGGAGCGCACCGGCCCGGTCCCCGCCTGGTCTGTGCGGGGCCCTCAAACATTCCCCCCCACCCCCGGCCAAACCAGGCCAGTTCACCTTCCCCCCCCCCCCCCCAAACTGGTCCAGTTTCCTCTCACTGTACCCAAATTTGCCCAGTTCCCCCTCATCTCACCCTAAACTGGTCCAATTTCTTTTCACACTTTCCCCCGAATTGTCCCAGTTGCCAATCACCCCCCAGTGAGCTTGTCTAGTTCCCCATTACCACCCCAAATTGGTCCAGTTTCCCTTCATACCCCTAAACTGGTTCAGTTCCCCATCGACCCTCCAACCTTCCCCTTCATGCCCCAAACAGCCCAGCCCCCTTCCTGTCCCCCCCTATACCTCCCCATCATCCCCCTCCACACCATCCCAGTCCACCCCATCACTCCTTCCCAACCCATCCCAGTCCCTGCTGGACTCAGAGCTGGACTCACACTCAGCAAAAGTACTGTCACCCCTTTATTCCCCTACTGCTCGCTGCAGAGCCTCGGCCACCACCGCCACATATGGCTCTAGCCACCGGCCCCTCTGCCGAGCTGGTCCTGCCAGTGCCTGCAAGAACGCCCCCATCTCGCTGGGCAGTGCGAAGGCAGGGGCTGCCCGCAGTGCTGGGGGCACTGCTGGCACCGAGGTCTCCAGCCGGGCCACCACATAGTGCCCACCAGCACTGGCCACCGCCAGCACTGGCATGGCACAGGACAGAGCCGCCGCAAACACCTCGCAGGGCGCCACAGTGGGGACATCATCAGGGCCAGGGTTGTGCCGGGGCCCAAGGCTGCTCTCAGCGGCCCTGGACTCTGGCACAACCCTGGCCCCGGTGTCCCACTGATGTGCAGCAGCCACGGCTGCCGGCGAGAGGAGCAGGATGATAGTGTCACTGTCACGCAGTGCCCGGTGGTGCTGGGCATGCAGCCAGGGCAGTGGCCCCAGAGCCGCTACCCCACTGCCACCCCCCGGTGCTGCCACCACTGTCAGCCCCAGTGAGTGCAGAGCTGCCATCAAGGCACATGCTGCCCGCTCTGCCACCGGCTCTGCTGCATGCACCAGCAGTGCCCGCCGGCCGTGCAGTGGACCTGAAGGGGGCAATCATTAGTGTCTGGATCCCTCTATGCACCCTGTACCCACCCTATGGTGGGAGGCATGTTGGGAAACACCCACGATGGGGGAGACCATCCCCTGCCTCGGTTGCCCAAGCTTTGCAGCACCCCCTGTACCCAAGCTAAAGAACAGCCCCAATGGGAAGCAGCTGAGACCTCACTGACGCGAGTCCCCCAGTTCCCTCTACCTACCCTAAGGGACAGACACAGTGGGAGGCAGGTTGCAATCCCACTTCTCAGTTCCCTAAACCCCTACACACCTGTCAGGCAGGCAAACATGAACTAATCCTCACTCTGTCATCTGACCCCTCTGCGATAGCCCTAGGCTGCCCACTCGCCCTGAGGCCCCACTCTGGGATAGGCACAGGCTGCCCACACTCACCCCTAGAGCCATAGCCAGCCCTCAGGGATTTCAGCCATCCTGCAGGGAGGAGAGGCAGTGAGATCCCAGAAGGGGTCCCAGGCCAGGCACAGCCCCCAGAAGTGCACCACTCACCTTTCATGTCCTCCTTCTTCACCAAGAGCAGCAGTAGGAGACAGATGGCCCCCAGCAGCACCCCCATCCACACCAGTGCCCAGTGGGTACGCAGGTCTGCAGGGCAGAATCTGCATCCACCAAGGGCCCCCAGCACCCAGCAGAGGTCTCCTGTGGTTCCACAAGGGGGTCCCCTCCCTCAACCCTTTATTATCCCTCCTCTTCCCCACTTTGGCTATCAACACTCACACTTCTGCAGAGGACAGGCCCAGAGTGCAACCCCAGTGCTGTTCAGTGGGTGCCACAGCTATGTGAGACACAAGGACATGTCAGACACTGCCCAGTCCCTGCCCACTGCCCGCTGGCTGCTCACACTGACCTGCTGGCACTGCCCTACTGCCACATCCTGCTGCAGCTCCTGCTCCAGCAGCCCAGGGTGCCCTGCTCCCTGCAACAACACAGCACATCAGACAGCAGTGCCACCACTGCTGGACACAGGGGTCCCTGTGCCACCAGAGCCACTGCTGCCAGGACATGGTGGTCCCTTCCTCTTTACCGTGCTGGTGAAGCTGGCAAGGGGTGTGCAGGCACCCTGCTCCATGGCACACAGTGAGGTATTCCCATGTTCCAGCAGCAGGAGGTCATCAGGGCGGCCGGGCAGAGCTCCTATAAATGTGCCAGGGGGCTGGGTAGGTGGTGAGAGGAAGCCAAGGAGGGCCCTCCCCCCAGCTGGACCCACAGGCTGCCTCTACCCTCCCACTCCAGCAGTACTCACGGTCCCGCAGGCACTGGGTCAGCCGGACCTGCCCACTGCTCCACACCTGCCCCAGAGAGTGGATTAATAGTGCCTGGGGGTGATGTAGAGCTGCCCGTGGGGCAGCTGTGGGGCAGAGCGCTGTCCTACCTGCACACAGAGGTTGGGGTGTGGCCGCAGCCCTCCAAACTCCTGGGGTCCCTGTGAGTGGAAGGGATGCTCCGTAACTGTCACCACCATCCTTCACAAAGCCCCCAGTGCCCCACAAAGCCCCACTCACCTGCCCCCCAGCAGGCTGCTGCAGGCCAGGGAGGGGCTGGCAGGGCCCGGAGGGCACTGGCTGCCAGCAGGGCACCAGCTCAGCCAGGAGGTCGCAGGGGGCTGAGAGAGAGCAGGTCAGCACCTGCCCCTCGATGTGCAGGATCAGCCGGCTCTGCGCCCACAGTCGCTCCCAGGCCTCGGCATCTGCAGCAGCACCAGAACAGGGGTGTCACTCTGTGGGCTGTCCCCTCAGGTCCCACGGTGTCCCAGCCCCCCCAGCCTCAGAGTGAACGTACCATGAGAGAAGGGGCACAGGGTGGCCCGTAGTGGGTCCTGGGTTTCCAGCCAGACCTGGGAGTGGGGAGAGAGACAAGAAAAATATTCATGCTGTGACTGTGACCTGTCTGGCACCCGTGGAATACCAGAGGAAGATACATGGAGCTTGGAGCCCCTCTTTAGTGTCATCCTGCCACCCCTGTGGTGCCTGGTTGGATGCCCACCTGCAGGCAGAGGCAGGGCAGCACCTCATCGGCAGGCAGGACAAAGTTCTTGGGACTGCTCCGCTACCAGCAACCAGATGTGGGTCACCCCATGGCAAATCACCATCAGCAGGGTCACCCAGGGAGATGAGCCCCCAGGGGACCCTCTCCCAGCACACTGCCTATAACACAGACATGGCTTCTCGGGAATGGGGAGGAGGGCAGTGACTGGAGAACAGACAGGGTGGGGGGGTCAGGGAACAGGGTGCATACTCACCGTGGTGACTGCACGCCCCGGCCCACTGCTGCCATGGCTACGGTTGTGGTAGAGCCGGAGTGTGTAGCTGTGCCCTACTGCAGCCCCCTGTACCTCCACAACCACCTCCTTCTGCCCCGGGGAGACCCGCAGCCTGGGCACTGTATCAGAGGCAGCTCAGGTCACCCAGCACCGTGGCACAGAGCACGGCACCCCCAGGATCACTGTCAGCCCTGCTATCCAGTGCCTGGCTCTCCCCAGGGGATACAAACTGAGGCAGGGTGACACCAGCACCTACCTTGGCACTGGGGGACAGCAGCCTGTGCTGCAGGCCACGAGCAGTCTGTGGGGACAGTGAATTAGTTGGCAGGGGGGCTGGGTCCACTGCAGGGGACCTGCCGGGGCTCACCTGGCACCTGCTGCTGCTGGCTCAGCCTCTGCCGGCCCCGTGAGTTCATGTATGCCGAGATGTGGAGTTTGGAGCCCAGCGGCGCCTCGAAGCACCGGAAGATCACCCAACCCTGGGCAGGAAAACCACCACCCGACTGTGGTGAGGCACCGGCACTGCCAGCACCCACCTCTTTAGGGCACAGGAACGGGACCCCCGTGCCAGAGAGATGTGCTGATGCCAGTGCCCACATCCCCAGTGGCCAGGGACTGACACTGTTGGGACACCTATCCCCAGTGCCCCACATGTACGTACCACGGTTCGGCCACGCAGCGTGGGGCCCGAGGGTGCCCAGACCTCCACGGCCACGCAGCGGGATGAGGTGTACGCGTGCCCAGAGAGGAGCAGCAGCCCAGTAACGTTGGGCTGGGACGAGGTAGCCCCAGTCACTGGTGACCACTGTGCCCCATCACCGCTATCCTCTATCCCAGAGGTGCCTGGCTGCACGGAGAGACGGGACTCCGTGGCGGTGCTTGTGGCAGGTGGCAAGGCCAGGCGCACTCGTGCCTCCAGGCAGGGCACACAGGCCATGGGCTCGGTGCAGCGCAGTGCCGGCTCCAGCCGCAGACGAGCCAGGGCCAGCCCGTGCCTGGGCCCCGGGGGCTCTGTCCCGCACAGCACATCGGTGTCTGGGGGGACAGAGAGGACAGTATGGGGGTGAAGTCCCCATGCCCTGGGTGGGGTGGGGGCCATGGCACGGTGATGGCACTTACCCAAGAGGCGGCAGGTGAGGCCCTGGGGGAGGCAGGGTTGAGGCCGGTGGTGGTGCCAGGTGCCCCAGGCCTGCGCGCTGCTGACACCAACCCACCTGGGAGCAGGCCAGGGTGTCGCGGGGGTCCCCACGGCCACCCGCAGACCCCACCACCAGCACCAGCAGGAGCTGTCCCAGGGCGTTCATGGTGGGGCCGGGACTTTGGGGTGCCCCGGCCCCACGCTGGCTACTTCCCAACAGCCTCTCTCCTGGCTCCACGGGCCCCGCCGCCGCCGCCGCCGGCTCCCGCTTCCTGCTCTGATCCCGGACACCCGGGTCCTTGCGTGGCGTCAGCAACCGCCCTGGGGTGGGGCCTCCTGTTCCCGCACCGACCACGCAGGGCTCCCTGCCCCGGCACCCTTGGAGGGCTTGGGGCCCCACAGAGACGAGCTGGCTCCATGGCGCGGGCACGGTGCCGGGCTGCCCCGGACAGCCGCTGCGGCTGTGGGACATGGTGTGGCAGCCGTGCCCGTACAGGCTGTGCCCAGCCGGGTGCGTCCTCTTGCCCCTCCGTGCTGCAGAGGAGCACTGGGCAGCCCCCGACCCTGCAGGGCACCAACGAATCCCTCCCCGGTACAGCAGAGACAACAGGGCAAGGTGGAATGACACCTTTATTGCTTCCACCCCAGACCAAGTCCCGCTGGCAATGCCAAGGCAAAGAGCAGGGCAAGGCTGTGCCCAGCACCTGCCTCTCCAGCCACCTGTGCCTGGGCAGGGCAGGGCAGGGCAGGGAGCCTCCCCATCTCTCAGCTTCTTCCTGCACCATCCGAACCTCTCGCTTGGCTGTGGCATCCAAAGGGGCTTTTATGGGCTCTCCTCTGGAGCAGGTATGGGAATAAAGCTGCCCCTGCTCAGGACAGCATCTCCACTCCCAGCCACACATGACCAGCTGGATTGCTCGCTTCGGCCTCAGCAGCACACTCCATGACTGAGGCCAGTCCTGCTTGGACCCCCACAGCCGCTTCCCGGGGCACCCGTGGGTACCCCTCCTGCCGCCGCAGTGGGCACACCTGGGCTCACCTGAGCCCTGCTTTTTCCTGGCAGAAGCCCTGCGCTCACCAAGGAGCCGGGCCCAGCCCTGCACTCCCCGCAGCCACGCCCAGCCTCAGGTGACACTCAGGTGCCAGAAGCTGCCCCGGGGGGCCGGGGCGGGGGGCTGCCCTCCCCAGTCCCCACCTCCAGCAGCCGATGCAAGAGGCCCCCCACCCTCCCCCGACGGCAGCGGCGAGTGGCCGGGGGGCTGCCCCGCAGGGCACCCAGCAGACCGGGCAGCTGTCGGGGCAGGCGGTAGGTGGGTAGGGGCCGAAGAGGTCGGGGGACATCATGGGGGCTGCAGAGCCGGCTGAAGTATGCCAGGACCCACCCACCGCCGCGGCCCGCCGCCCCCAGCTCCCCATGCAGGCAGGCCATGGCTGCCCCAAAAATGTCATGGGCATCCCCAGGCGTCCCGTCGGCCATCCCGACCTGCCACCGATGAAAGAGCCGGGCACTGCCCTGGCTCCAGAGGAGGAGGACAGTGCCACGCTGGCGGCCCACGCGGCCCCGCTGGGCGTAGAGCCAGGGCAGGGCGCCTGCCTGACCCAAGCCACCCGCTTCCCACAGGTCCAGGCGCACATCGCAGCCCAGCCCTGCACGCAGCCGCTCGGCCAGGGCACACACCAGCCCCAGATGCTCCTCCGAGTCTGGCGAGTACAGCAGCAGCACAGGGCGCCCGCCAGGGACACCTGCAGGATGGAGAGGACAGCAGTGACAACTCAGTTCTGTGTCCTACTGGCATCCCCTGGGGACACCCCGGCATCCAACAGCATCTGCCATCCACCACCCTGGGACCCCCTGCAGCCCAGGAACTGGCACCCCCTGGCACTCCAGCCCCTTTTGCCGTCCCTCCTGCAGCCCCCTTGGGTGCTCCTCACCATCATCTGGCCTCCAGGCACCACAGCAGTTGAGGAGTAGCACAGTCACCACCAGTCCCAGTGCCAGCACCAGCCCCAGCAGCCCAAAGTGCCTGCGGGAGACTGGGAGAGGGGCAGTAAAGGGGATGTCTGCCCATTTCCACTCCCCCCTGATTCCCCTCCGGGACCCCCTCTCACCATCGGGACAGAGGAGCTGCTTCCGAGCAAAATGCACATCCGAGCGCCACACCTGGGGAAGGGGTTGGGTAAGAGGGGGACCGTGTTGGGTCTCCCATAGCACAGATGACAGCACAAGAGTCACCTTACCAGCACGCAGCTGCCCAGGATCTGCACTGGCAGCAGCAGCGCCAACTCCCCTGGAGCAGAGCCCTCTGGCTGCAACGCACAAGGGCAGGGTCAGTGTGGGTCTGTCCATACCTTGTCCCCCCCTCAGCCCTGCACCACTCACCTGTGTGACAGTGTAGAGTGGGGCCTCAGGTTCACACTGCCCACCCCGGCGCTGGCACAGGGCTGCGCTGAAGGCTGCAGGGATGCGGGAGGTAAGGTGCAGGCGTAGCTGGAGCCCCCACACACTCACTGAAACATTCCAGGCAGTTTCTGCGGCCACCAGAAAGAGTAGCGAGGTTGCAGGATGCCCAATAGGGTGAGGGGTGCAAGAGGCCCCAGGGCAGGACTGTGCTTAGCCCAGGGCTGCCCTTGCCCATAGATCTCACCTGGCTGGCGGGGACACTCCACATGGCTGCTGTTCTTGTAGGAGAACTGAGGGGAGGTGGGATCAAGAAAGGGCAGGGTGAGCTGCCCTCACCCACCACAGCCCCCCAGCCCCTTCCAAGGTGGTGCCCACCCACCCACAGGGGCTTACTCGGAAGCAGAGCTGGGGGTGCACGTCCACCTTGTCCAATATGTACACCTGGAACAAATGGAGAGTGTACCACAGTTACCATCTCTGACCCACACAGTCCACAGGCACCCCCGTGCCCACCTACTGCCCTTTAGGGACCCTGAGATCCAGTGGATGCCTCAGCCAGTGGCACGGTCCCACATCCTGTGACACCTCAAGATCAGGAGGCCTCACCTGCCCATCTTTACTGGCTGTGGAATTGGGGATGTCATGACAGGGTGCAGCCTCATCTGGTGCCTCCCTCCAGCAGAGGGTGGCCTGTGGGTGCAGGGGGCAGGTGGCATTCAGCTCCATCGCCATCTGGTCCTTGCTGCTGGTGCTGTAGTCGTGGAAGCGCACTGAGGACCACAGCTCAGGACCATCTGTGGGGCACCACATCAGTGGGATGGCAAGACACCAAGGGACACCCCTGGGACTCATCTCCCCTCCCCACAGGCACCAGGCACTCACAGGCATCTGGCCGGTCACGGAAGGGGCAGTGTTTGCTCCTTGGGCTGTCATGGTGGGAGTAGGAGGCCTGGGGCAGCAGAGCAGGATGGTCAGGGCAGGATATGCCCCCACCGCTCATGCGTGGGCAGAGGAATGGGTTCTGGTGGCCGTAAGGGAGGGCAACCCACCTCAATGCAGAGGCAGGGCACCAGGAACTCATACCGCAGTGAGATGTGGTGGCCTCCTGGCACCAGCACCTACAACATGGAGGAAACATCAGCTGTCAGTGATTGTGTCCCCCAGTCTGGGACGGGGGTGTCGGGGGGCAGAGCCGTTACCTGCTGGTGGAAGGGCTGGGGCAGCTCCTCACACTCCAGGGCCAGCTGGTGGCACAGCCGCACCATGAGGGCGGGACCCGCGGGCACCCACACCTCAATGGCCCGCACCTCAGGAACCCAAGCATGGGTAAAGACAGGCCCTGCTGAGCAGGCAGGGGGTTACAGCTGGTACCGGCGTCTCCCCAGGACACCTCCCAACCACTTCAGTCTCACCAGGTGGCTCAGCGGTGACCAGATGGCTGCAGCTTAGGGCGAAGCCCCGATCTGGGATGGTGCGAAGGGAGACGAGGACTTGCTGCCCGCTCTCTGCCGGGAAGCAGTCGAACTGCACCTGCCACTGCAGGAAACAGCGGGTCAGTGGGGGTACTCCGGGCCTCGGTGTCCCCCGGCTCCACCGCCCACCGCAGACTCACCGCTGAGCTGCCCAACACCCGGCGTCGCTGCCAAACCTGCAGCCAGCCAGCCCGGTTGGAGCTCAGCTCCAGGAAGGTGAGCTGCAGTCCCCGGACACCGCCGAGCTCTGCAAGAAACCGGCGTCGGGTGCTGACATGGGTGGGGGGACGGGGTGTGTGTCCCCTGCCGCGGGGAGGCCCGGCCCCGCCACCCCCGCCCGTACCTGAGGTGGGGAGGGCCAGGCGCACCCGCAGGCAGGGCTGGCAGGGCTGCGCGGGCAGGCACAGCCGGGCACGGCTCAGCGACAAGGCGGGCGGCTCCAGCGGCCGCCCTGGGCGGGAAGGGCGGCGGCAGCGGGGGCGGCTCAGCGTCCTATCGGCTGCAGGGGGAGAGCAGACGGGAGACGGCCGTGCGCCGGGGGTCCCACAGGCAGCAGGAGCCCCGGAGACTGGGAGTGCTTGGAAGGGGGAGAGCCCGGGGGAGGTGTATTCGGAAAGGAGGTGCCCCGGGGAGTCCTGGCAAACCGGGAGCCCCGGTGATTCGGAGCCCTCGGAAGTGGGAATCTCTGGAGATCGGGAGTCTTCGGAAACAGGGAACCCCGGGGATCCGGACTCTTTGGAAGCGGGGAGCCCCAGAGGCCAGGAAGTCAGGAAGTTTCGAGGATCGAGAGCCCTCGGAAGCGGGGAACCCGGTACCCCGGAAACCGGGAGCGCACCCCCCTCCCCCCGGCCCCCATCCTCCAGGACCCAGTAGCCGCGGGCAAGGGTAGCCCCACCATGCCGCCGCACTCTGGAGCCGAGCAGGAGCAGCCCCGCGCTGACAGCCCTGCCCCGCCGCTACTCACCGGTGGCCCGGCACTCCTGCAAGCAAAGAGACGGGGATGAGCGCGGCGCCGCCCGCCCCCACCTTCCCCGGCCACCTCCCTTCCCCAGCGCTCACGAAGTTGGCGGAGACCCGGAGGCGGGTCACGGCGGCCCCCGTCCCGGGCGGCGGCGGCAGCAGCAGCAGCGCGGCGGCAGCGGTGAGCAGCACCGAGCGCCCCATGGCCGAGCGCCGCCACTCCCCGCCCCGCCCCGGGCCGGCCCCGCCGCATTCCTCCACCGGCACGTGCGGCCCCGCCGCCCCCCGCTGCCAGGCGGCGCTTCCGGGGCGCAGACTCGCGTGGGAGAGCGGACGGTGCTTTATTTCCATAGAGCAACACGCGGAGGAAAAGGGCACGCCCCCCAAGGACCCTCCACGGCCCCAGCCCTCGGGGGATCTCCCCCTTGCGTGAGAGCCCGGGGCCGTGGCGTGTCTCAGACACCCACCCCGTGGTCCCCGAGGATCCCCACCCACCGGAGCCGCGCCAGCGCTGCCCCACAGGACTGAACTGCAGAGCTTCAGCACCTCACGGAGCCCACCTATCCCCACTCATTTCTTCTTCTTCTCCTGCGTGCTAGTGAACCAGGAGTCCAGCAGCTTCTTGCTGTAGTAGAGTTGCCAGCCATGCACCTGCGCGGCCACCACCACCACCAGGTACATGACAGAGACGGCCGAGAAGCCGAAGATGAAGCGGTAAGCTTTGCCGTGGCGGTACAGCTGCTGTGCCATGGGGAACATCTCCATGGCCCCGTAGATGAGGGGAGCCATGGAGAAGAGGCCGGTGCTGATCATGGAGAGTACCAGGTAGCTTATGTTGTTGCGGGGGAAGGACAGAAGGCCCAGGAGGGAGGGCAGGATGCTGAGCAGATAGGGATACTCCCACTGGTAGGGCATGGCCACCTGGTCGTGCGGCAGCAGCTTGAGGTGCCCCACGACCATCTGGGCCAGGAGCAGCAACCAGATGACCACATGCGTGTAGATCAGCTTCTTGATCTCCGACTTGAGGGTCACGCTGGGGAGAGAGTGTGTGGCCATCAGGGCCTGCTGGGGTCGCGTGTCCCCCCCGGAACCCCGGGAAAGGGGACACCTACCTCATCTGGTAGTGCGAGGCCACGCGCTCCCGGTGCTGGAAGTCGCTGCCGTCGGTGCCGGCGGCGCGGGGACCCCCGCGGGAGGCCATGGTGCTGTCCTGGGGATACACAGCGTCACACGGGGCCGCCCTCCCTGCCCGCCTCCCCAGCGCAGCCCCGGCACAAGCCCCCCGGGCCTCCCTCCCACAGCGACAGCCCCGGGGCTCCCTCCCCGTGACCGCCCGGCCCTCCGGGACAGCCGCGGGGTGACCCCCCCGGCCCGCCGCTCCCCGCCGTGCCGCACCTGCGGGCGGGACCCTCTGCCCGCACTTCCGCTGCTCTATGGCCGCGGCCGCCGGCTCCGGATGCCGGGGGGAAACCGCTCGGCGCAGGCGCGGCGGTGCCGCCATGGCGGCCATCGGGAGCGCCGCCGCCGCCGCGCGAGGGCTGGCGCGCCCGGGACCGGGAGCGCGCGCCGCGGGGTCAGCGGGGCGCGGGGGCGCGCGAGGGCGGAGGGGTGAAAACATGGGGTGCGGTTATGTGTGCGGAGAGGGCGGGCGTACATGGGGTGCCCGCCCAGGGGTGTGCAGGCACCTGGAGATGCGCACGCGTGGGGGCTGGTGGGAGCCCATTGTACCCGAGGGTACAGAGAGATTATGAGATTGGGGCTGTGGGATTGGGGACATACCTGTGGGGTTGCAGATGCGTGAGCACAGAGGGGCTGGGGAAGCATGAGGGCGCAGAGACACGTGGAGAGGAGGGCAGACAGTGGTGGGTGAGATTTATGGACACGCAGAGTGGCGTGCAGGGTAGGTGGCTGAGGGAAGTCCCCCCTGTGTCTGCCTGCTCACTCCATCCCCTGCAGGTGGAGGCGGCTGCTGGGCCCCAAGGAGACGCTGAGGCTGTTGGAGGGCTCCGTGGTGCACCGGGAAGGTACCTGTGACAGGGGAGAATGGGGGCAAGGGAGACAGTGAAGAAGGTGCCTGCTGACCAGACTTCCCCTCATTAGGAGCCCTGTTGGCGCTGAACAAGCCCCCGGGCCTCCCCATTCTGGGTGAGTACAGGACAGCAATGGGGGGTCTGCAGGGGTAGCTGCATGGGGGGCTCAGTGGGTGCTGACCCACCAGCATCTCCTCAGGGCGCCCTGGGGACCTGAGCCTGGATGCACTGCTGCCGGCACTGAGACGACACCTGGGCCTCGCTGCTGAGCTCCATGTGGTGAAGGCTCCTGCCAGGTATGGTAGGAGGTTCCAGGCTGGTGGTCCTAGGGTGGAGCTGGGACTGCCTTTCGCCCACCAAGTCTCAAGCAGCCATGTCCCACAGGGAGTATTCTGGCCTTGTCCTCCTGTCCAGCTGCTACCACACCACTAAGAAGCTCCAACAGTTCTTCACCAATGCTCGCTTGAGAGGCCAGTACCCTGCCACATATCGGTGAGTCCTTGGGACCCTGCCATGCTGGCACGGGGGTCCTGTCCCCTTCTCACCACCTTACCCTGCAGTGCCATCACCGTGGGAGTCCCGGCGGAGGTGGAGGGTGAGATCTGCACCGGGCTGTGCTGGCAGCAGCAGGGGGACAGAGCCATGGTAAGGGGGTGCCGTTGGGCTGGGGGCATGGGGGATGATAGCCCAGGGAGTGCTGAGGGCTGTGCTTTGCAGGTGGTGCCGGTGCCAGCCCCAGGACGCCGCAGCCTGGCCAGGAAGGATGTGAAGAGCACCCTGACACGCTACCGTGTGCTGAGCAGCGTGGGGGGCTGTGCTCTCCTCCAGCTCCAGCCCAGGACAGGTGAGTGGCCCCCCAACATCTCCGCCACCCCAGCCGTGCTTCCTGACCCCTGCAATCTCACATTCTCCCTGTTCCTCCCCAGCCTTCCCAGAACAGCTCCAAGTGCACCTGACACTGCTGCTGTGCCCAGCCCTGGGTGACCATAAGTACTCTTCCCACGTCGGCAGGGTGCTGGGAATGCCCTTCTTTCTGACCCCCGAGACTGCCCCAACCCGCACACAGGTACATGGCCAGGGTGGATGCTGGGTAGGGCATTCAGCACAGCCCTCAGCAATCCCACTGAGCTGCCCACTCACATTGCAGGTGCTGGATGAAGAGTTGGTGTCCCAGCTGGGGCTTTCTCCACGGCAGCTCTATCACCTCCCACTCCACATCCACCTACAGGAGCTAGTGCTGCCTGAGGGCCCCCTCTGTGCCCCCCTTCCACCCTACTTTCTGCACACTCTGCGTTGCCTGGGGCTGCCTGAGCACTAGGAGCCCTAATGCTGCAGGGGGACACCCACTTCATCCTTCTGCTCTCTGCCACCCCATTAAAATCTGCTCCTGCTGCCTGGGTGGCTCAACACTCAGTTCTTTTCTTGGCACACAGAGGATGCGTTTTTCCTGTCTGTCTGTCTGGCATTGGTGGGGGCACCAGCTCTGCCACCACTCTCTGCCTGCCCTGGTTCCAAGTGCTAGAATGCAGCACTGTCAGCACCCACTGCAGCTGTCTGGCAGGGGCGACCACAGGCAGAAGCAGAGGCAGCTTTTCCTGCCTGCTCTCTGCCCTGGCAGCCCCAGTTCCCACCCACAACCCCATTCCAGGGGCAGTCCTAGCTCTCTCCACAGCTCTCATGCACAGAAGGTCTGAGACAGACTCCTTATCACAGAATTATTTTAAAGCACGCATGAGGGAGGAGGTGGGTACCACAACACAGCAGTGGGAACTCTTTGGGATGAGAAGTGCTGCACTGTTGGCCTAACAAAGGACAGGTGGAGCTCTGTCCACTCCTGGGGGTGTCTTAGTGTCCCAAGTCTTCTTTATCCCAGTGGTAACTGCCGTGTGCTTCTGCTCCAGGCACAGGGTCTTGGTGCTCTGTGCAGACGGAGGTTGTTGCTGGGGCTTGGCAGGACGGAAGGAGCGTGCACAACCCTGGGATAGCCAGGGGTTGCTGGGGGTTCCCCGGGGTGGTGGCACAGGCACCCAATTCATGGGACAGCCATTGATCCGGGGCTGTGCAGCCTGGGGCTGCCCAGGCAGGCAACTGAGCCATGGCAGACCCTGGCTCTCAGCAGAGGAGACCTGGAGCTTTGGTGGTGCTGGGGGGTCAGAGCTGGAGGAAGAGCAGTGGTTCTGTTGCTCCAGAGGAGGCAGCTTCTTTGTTGCTGCTCTGGGCTGGGTTACCTGGGTGGTTCTGCCCCCTGGCAACACAGACTGCTTGGAGGCAGTGGGCATCGTGGTAGGAGAGCGATGCCGTGTTCTCTGGGGAGCCTTGGTGGTTCTGACCCCTGGTGACAGGAGGAGCTTGGGGACACAAGGCACCATGGTGAGGAACTGATGCTGTGCTTTCTTGGGTACGTGGGTGGTGCTGGGCCCTGGGGACACAGGGTGATGGAGGGCAGTGGCCACAGTGGTGGGGGGCTTGTTCTGGTCTTGCTGCTGTGCTGGGTGGAGCTTCTTCAGGGAACAGCCTTTGACCATCAGCTTCACACGTGTTGACAGAGGCTTGGGCACAGCTGCCTGCAGGGAGACAGCAGGGAGTGGGGGGCTCAGTGTGCCTGGGGGGTGTCTGCCCCCCCATCCCCTCAGCCTACCTCCTTGTAGATGAGCTCAAACGCTCCAATGGGACAGGTGGGGTTGTCCTTGCGGTCGAGCACGAGGCGCAGCGTGTCCCGCTGGACATTGGCACAGAGCCGTCGGGTCACCGCCGAGGAGGGGCTCATGGTAGGGCAGGAGTTGATCTCCAGCAGCCAGGGCTGGAAGTCCTCCCCGACAATAAAGTCGGCCCCGTAGAGCTCAAAGCTGCCCTTGCGGAAGCGCACCTGGTGCTGGGCGCTGCGCAGCGTGTTCAGGATCGCCGCCTTCATGCCGGGCACCAGCATCTGGTGCCAAGCGTCTGCCTGCCCCAGCTGTGCCAGGTATTTCTGGAACTGCTCGTTGGACCAGATCCTGTCAGGGGGCACACGGGGGTCCTGGTCTGGTGACGTCTTGTACCACTTCTGGACAGAGACGTTGCAGAGGTGCCTGGCACTAGGGCAGGGAAAGTGTGGCTGGGTCAGAGGGTGCCAGGGTGCTGGGGTGTGGGGAGCTGGGGTGGGGGGCACTCACCGCTCCAGGTGACACAGGGAGAAGGGCTGGGAGCAGAAGCGCAGGTAGCAATCTCGGTAGAACCAGACAGTCAGTGGCTTCCAGTCAGTCACAACAAACCATTGCCGGATGTCGAATTTGGTGCCAAAGATGGTCAGCAGCCGCTCCACGTACTTCTGCACCACCCATCTGCCCACCTGAACCGAGGGTGCCATGCAGCTCCGTGCCAGCTGCAGCACCTCCTCCAGCTGCGTTGTGCAGACAATGCCTGGGGAACACAGTGATTGTGGGATCCCTCCTAAATGGGGAGCTTCTGTGTGCTCTCCGCTTCCCCCAGCCTTACCCCTGCCTTGGGATTCAGCGCCAGGCTTGAGGATCCAGACGTTGAGCTTGCCTTCCATGTCAAGCTGGGGCAGCTGCTGTGCCAGGCGCCGCAGCAGGTTCTGGCATTGCTTCCGCTGCTGCTGGGTCAGCACCAACCCTGCCCCCTTGCTGTGGGGAGGAAGAGGCCGTCGGCATCAGCCCTGCCATGGTGCCCCCCATCCCACTCAGCACTCACTGTGCCACGTGGTAGTATTCCTGCAGGAAGCGGTCCCAGTCAATGCATGTCCTGCAGGGGGACGGGGTGTTCCTGTCGATGTCGTGGTGCTGCAGAACGCCCAGGTGCTGCCTACAGACCTCCAGGGCTTCCTCCACCAGCTCAGGGTACAGGGGGGAGGCTGGCCATGCTGTGGAATGCTTGGGGTGAGAGACATGACTCCTATGCCAGCCTTCTGGCCAGAACTTCTCTGTGGGATGGGTAGCTTTGGGTGCATGGGGATGGGGTGGGGCGCAGAGCACCCATAAGGTGGGCAAGTAGGAGGGAGTGGGGGATCCCAGGCCACAACCATGAGCAGTGGCTATGCCTCCAAGCTCAGGCATCAGTTGTCTCTAACTACTCTCTGCCATCATCCCCAGGTGATGTCGCCTCCACGTACTCACCTGCCCCCTTGGCATTGTTTGGGACCTGTTCAGTCCCCACTGGCCTGTCCCCAGCCTCCTCCAGAGCCAATTTGAGCAGGCTTCGTGCTGCTGTCAGGCAGAAATCCTCTGCAAGAAGGAGGCATCATCCCTAGCCAGTCCTGCACAGGACATTGGAGCAGTGGGAGAACAAGGAGAGACGGGAGGGCAACAGCCTTCAGCTCACCAATGAAAGTTTCCCGCTCATCCACGTTCCCCAGCCGGTAGCACCGGGGGAAGAAGGTGTTGGGGTCAGCTTGCTCAATCCACGGCAGGTTTTGTAGGCTGAGGCACAGCCCCTCCTGTTTAGAGGAGGTTGTCAGTTCCTACTGGATCTCATCCCCCTCCCCAAGGGCTCCAGCCTCCCACCTTGGTGGTGAATGCATCCACCCGGGCATAGTGGTTCACCACGTTGTCCTGCTGCAGCAGCTGATGGTCAGTGGCCTCAAGGAAGTTGGTCCAGATGAAGTTTGGCAACTGGTCCCGCACCAGGTAGGACTGGTGGAGGAAGGAAACCCGGGTGGGACACAGAGCCCACATCCCACCCTCATCCCCTGTCCAAGGCTGTGCACCCATGCTTGGGGTCCCAGGGGAAGGGTGCTGGGGGCAGTGGCAGAGCTCAGCCCCAAGCCCTCTGCTAACCATGAGGTCATGGATGCCGTTGGGGTCCTCATCACACTGCTCTTCCTCCTTCTCTTCCTCCTCCTCAGCAGGTCGCCATGGGTAGTGCGGGGGCTGTGTGGTCCCCAGAAAAGGCTGTGCCCCCCCACCTGGGTTCAGCAGTGCCTCCTCCTGCCCACCACCACCATTACTTGGCCCTGTCTCCTGCCGCTGCTTGTCTTGGTCACCACGATGCTTCACCATCCGTCTGCCCGTGCTGGGGACCTTCCTCTCCACCCAGCCCCGGGCTCGCATCAGGCGCCGGATGATGGGGTAGGGGCCCTGTACTGTGAAGATCTTCTTCTCCTGTGCAGAGACCAGTGGGCTCAGCCTGCCCCAGTCCTGGTTCCTCTGGCTCAGCTCTCCTGAGCCAGAAATGCAATAAATGGAAGCAAGTGGCATTTGAAGGGTGTAAAATCAGGTCCCTCACCTTAATGGCCATCTCCACATGCAGCTTGGCCTTCTTGAGCTGCTCAAGGTTAAGCAAGTGCTGGTAGCCAACCTGGTGTCTGGTGGTGGCTGCTGAGTGCCCTGTGAGGACAGCCTTGTCTGAGCCCACTGTCCCCAGTCCCACAGGGGCTGCCACGGCCCTGGAGAGGTAGAAAACACTGACCTGCCTTCCTCTGACTGACCAAACCTCGGGCCCTTGAAAGGGCAGTCTCTGACCTGCTGAGCCTCGTGCCAATGTCCCAGCTGCACCTCACAGTCCCAGGATGCCACACCGTGCCCTTGTCCCCAGCCTGCTGGGCCGTGGGGTGGCTGGAGTGTACCCTGCTCAAGTGCCGTCCCTGTCTGGGGTGGGGTGTGCCTGGAGTGCTGCTCTCTGTGTCACATTGTCCCATGGTAGACTGAGAGCGAGGGGAGCTGTGGGTGGCTCTTCCTCTCTGTGCTAATCTGGTTGTTCTATTCCCCTGTCCTGCGGGGGACTGAAGTCGGAGTCCAGCACAGGACATGGGCTCTAAACCCCAGTACCACAAATGTCAGAATGCAGGATGTGGTTCCGCCAACCCCAGCACCACTGTGATGTCACAGCCCCCAGCTCCAGCCACCACAATGGCTCCACTGCACAGAAGGGGGGACACAAACATGCTCACAGCCAGCCAAACCTTGCACCCTTCCCAAAATCCTTCTGTGCCCCACACCCCAAGCCTCTTGCTGCCCCCAGGCTGACTTCAAGTCCTTTCATACTCTCCTGACACCCCCCACAGCTCCTCACCATCAGGGCTGACCCCAGTGTTTGCTGTTGCCACACTGTGCCCATACAGTTCCATGTCCTACTCCCATTCCATCATCTGCCCCCCAGGGCCACAATGCCCTCCCCCCCATCCCCTGGTGTGGCCCAGAGCGGCGGGAGGGAGGAGACGGAGGCGGCAGATACAGCAAACAAGACTGTTTAAAAAACAAGACGAGACAGGGGCAGCGGCTGGGGCCGCGCTGCCGCAAGCAGGGGCTGCTCCCGCCCAGCCCAGAGAGGGGCAGGCAGGGCCCGGCCCCACCCAGCGGTCCTCGAGAAACGGGAGCAGGCACAGGCACAGTGCCCGGTGGGCACAAGCACAGGGGAGCCACGGGGTCCTGCACCACGGCCTAAAACTGGAGAGAAAACACACTGCTGTTAGTCCCTGCTTGAGTGGTCTGAGAACCCTCACCACCCTCCTGGCACCTGGGATGGAGGCTGAGTGTGGCCACTGCTCACAGGGATCCATACTCTGCCTCCCCAGGCACTGCACAACCATCTCAGCACCCGCCAAAAGGGTCTCATCCACCCAAGGCTGCTGCTGCCACTGAGCAAGCTCTGGGGGTCTCAAAAGCTGACACTTCATGAGCAAATGGGATGCAAGTGCCTTTGGCGTCCTCTTCTCCCTGTCTCCAAGAAGTTCCTTGGGCAGGATGTCAGCTTGTCCTTACTAATGGGACAGGGGGGCTCTGGGCACAAGGGCCACACTGGCTTTGACCTCACACCCCACTCCCCAAATCAGAGACTCCTCCTCCCATTTCAGAGTCTCACATTCTTAAGGAACTCCTCTGCCACGATGCGGGCCCTCGCATTGACGGAGAGTTTCATCTCACTGATTTCCTTGTCGATCTCTTCCATGAAGTGGATGACAAAGTCCACCAGCTTGTGCTTGTACATCTGCTCCGTGTGGAAGTTTGTGATCAAGAAGCTGATGTCATAACCCTGTACAAGAGAGAAGCACCAGAGGGTTTAGCACCCAAACTGCTGGCCATGCAAACTCACATGCACTGGACACCCTCCCAGTGTCAGGAGTGGAGCCAGGAGTTGCTTTGTCCTCTCCCTGTCACCTCACCTCCACGGGCTTCCTGCGCAGGATAAAGAAGTTCTCAGCCCTCATCATCATAAAGCGCATGAATTTGTGGCATAAGATCTTCTCAATCTCATCAGCCTGGAGAGAGAAAAGGGAAGTGAGGCTTCCCCACAGGCTGAGCTGCCAGTCCCCTGCCCAAACCCCCCCTCACCTGCTTCACCGCGATGCTGACGCGCACAGAGTTAATGGAGCCCTCGATGAGGACCTTCTCCTTCTCGTTCCTGCTGATGATCACCGGCTGTAACAGCAGCTCTTTGCTGCTCCTGCGAACAGAGGGAGGGCAGGAGTGACTCAAAATGAAGCATTTACTGGTGGGAAACAGGGAAGGGGAGCCGCAGGGATCATGGGGATGCGGGGGCTTTGCTACAGGATGCTCCTGCGTTCTGAAGATGTTCCTCCTCAGAGCAGATGCTCCCTCAGTCACAAGCTAGATCCCCTTCCTCCTTCCCGCAGCTCCCCGGCTCCCTGCCGCCACCGGCCCCGTGCCTAAGGGCTGGGGGGTGCCCAGTGCACGGCAAGAACGGGCCAGCGGCCCCCAGGGCGGGCAACCAGGGCTCCGCAGGGCTCCCCTGGTGTCTCCTCCCGCCCCCATACCTGACTTCCACCTCGGGCTTGTTGTGCCGCTCCACCACTTGCGAGGAGAAGTTCTCCAGGCACAGCGCGGCCTGCAGCGTGGCGCGCACCGCGTTCAGGTACGGGCGCAGCGTGGCAGTCTGCGGGGACACGGCGGCGGCGTCAGACCCCCGAACGGAGCCCGGGGGTCAGGTCTCGCCCTTTGCCCCAGCCCCCGACCTGCAACCCGCCGTCCCCTCAGCCCCGCTCACTCCGCCGGCCCCGGTTCCGACCCTCCCCAGCCTCCCCGCTGCCACCGCCCCTCACGGCGAGCCCCCCGCCCTACCATGGTGGCAGCGGCGCTCCGGTCCGGGCAGACGGAAGTGGCTGATCGCCTCTTCCGGGATGCGCGGCACCTCCCACTGCGGCGGGAGGGAGGGGGGGCGGCGGGAAGCTCCCGCCCTGCGGCCTGGCCCCCCCGCGGCACGGAGCCGGGTGGCGGCGGCGAGACTTCGCGCGGCTCCCCCCGCGCCTTGCGGCGCTTGGTACGGGCCTGTCAGCGCTTCCATATTAGGGAAGGGAGATGGAGGGCGGGCTGGGCCAATGAACGGCGGCGCGGGGCGCGGCGCGGCCAATGGGGAGCGCGGGGCGGGGCGCCCGCGGGGCCGGGAGGGGCGCCCGGCCCAGGCCCGGCCCCGCGGCCTCCGCTGCGCCCCGGGGCCGCCCCCGCCTTGTCCCCGCAGCCACCCGGTGATCTCCCTCCGGTTCCCCTCGGTGATCCCCCCCCCGGGTTCCTCGCTGCCTCGGTGATCCCCCCGCCTTGTTCCCTCAGCGGCCCGGTGATCCCCCACCCCGGGTTCCACAGAGCCCCGATGCCCCCCGACCCTCCGTAGCCCCCCACTCCACTCCCTTCCCTCCCGGCTTCCCCTGTCCCCGGCACCCCCGTGCGCCCGTCGGTCCCCCAGAGTCCACTCGGTGCCCGGTCCCCACCGCCATGAGCGAGCTGAAGGACTGCCCGCTGCAGTTCCATGACTTCAAGTCGGTGGACCACGTGAAAGTGTGCCCCCGGTACACGGCCGTGCTGGCCCGCTCGGAGGACGATGGCATCGGCATCGAGGAGCTGGACACGCTGCAGCTGGAGCTGGAAACGCTGCTGTCCTCTGCCAGCCGCCGCCTTCGTGTCCTGGAGGCTGAGACACAGGTGCTGGGGCCACAATGGGTCAGGGACAGACTCTCTGTCTGGGTCCTTCCTACCAAGGGGCTGCCTCTGATGTGCCCCTGCCCAGCACTGGGCACAGGACCTTATGGTACATCACTCTCTTCCAGATTCTGACAGACTGGCAGGATAAGAAGGGTGACCGGCGGTTCCTGAAGCTGAACAAGGACCACGATGTGGGCACATCTGTAAAACATGGGAAGCCCAAGAAGCAGAAGCTGGAGGGCAAAGGGGGCCATGGGACTGGGCCTGGGCCTGGCCGGCCCAAGTCCAAGAACCTGCAGCCCAAGATCCAGGAATATGAGTTCCAGGATGATCCCATTGATGTGCCCCGCATCCCCAAAAATGATGCTCCAAATAGGTGTGTGGGTGTTGGGAAGTATTGGGATCATCTTTCTCCTTCCTTGGAGCACGTGGCACAAGGGCTGCCTCTAGTGTGAGAGAAGAGGGGCCACAGGGGGAAAGGGGACATGTGTCACCTTCCACATGCTCCCCTGCAGCTCCCTCTCACAGTTTGTACATCCTTGCAGGTTCTGGGCATCGGTGGAGCCGTACTGTGCTGATCTCACCAATGAGGAGGTCAGAGTCCTGGAGGAGCTGCTCAAGCCACCGGAGGATGAGGCTGAGCATTACAAGGTGAAAAGCTCCTAAGCCCTTCCTCTGCCCTCTCTCCCCATCCCCTCTGGCATTTCACAGTGACTGTTCCTGCCTGGGATGCTGCTGTGGCACTGGGGAGGTGGGAGGCAAGGCAGAGGCTCCAGGAGCTGTGCTGAGCCTTGCTCTTGCAGATTCCACCTCTGGGGAAGCATTACTCCCAGCGCTGGGCACAAGAGGACCTGCTGGAGGAGCAGAAGGATGGAGCCCGGGCAGCAGCTGCTGCTGACAAGAAGAAAGGTGTTCTGGGACCACTGACTGAGCTGGACACTAAAGGTACCCCAATCCCACCCCTGCCTTTGCCCAGAAGGGCTGGGAGTGCTTGTGCCCAGTGCAGCTACGCCCAAGAAAGGCTGAAGTTGCCCTGCCCCGCTGCTCATCTCTCTGCCTTTGGGGGTGCTTTTTCCCTCTCCTGCTTCCTCCTAGATGTTGATGCTCTCCTGAAGAAGTCAGAAGCCCAGCATGAGCAGCCAGAGGATGGGTGTCCCTTTGGTCCCCTGACACAACGTCTCCTGCAGGCCCTTGTGGAGGTGAGGGGCTCCAACAACCCCATGCCATGGTGGCCTGGCACTATGGGGCACTGCTGCCAAGACCCAGCACCGTAACCCTTCCCTCATGCTCCCTTTGCTAGGAGAACATCATCTCCCCTGTTGAGGACTCCCCAATCCCTGAGATCACTGGCAAGGACTCGGGAGCTGACGGTGCTGGCACATCTCCCCGCAGCCAGAACAAGCCCTTCAGGTGAGCAGTTGTGGCGGGCCTGGAGCTCAGCACTGCCCCTGCGTGCACCGAACACGCTGCTGGCTCCCTGCCACTGTGAATCCCAGGGAGCAAAGAGCGTGTGGTGGGCAGCAGCCACTCTCCACCCTGGCAGTGTCCCCCACACCAAGTCACTGGAGGGGCGCATCAAGGAGGAGCTGGTGGCCCAGGGCCTGCTGGAGTCAGAGGACCGTCCAGCTGAGGACTCAGAGGACGAAGTGTTGGCTGAGTTACGCAAGAGGCAGGCAGAGCTGAAGGCACTCAGCGCACACAACCGCACCAAGAAGCACGAGCTGCTGCGGTGAGAGCAAGCGGGCAGGGATGGGTGTGGGCAGGGGGCTGCCCAGCAGGGCCTGACGCCCTCCTGTGCCCCCCAGGCTGGCCAAGGAGGAACTGCACCGGCAGGAGCTGCGGCAGCGTGTCCGCATGGCTGACAACGAGGTGATGGATGCATTCCGCAAGATCATGGCTGCCCGGCAGAAGAAGCGCACACCCACCAAAAAGGAGAAGGACCAGGCCTGGAAGACCCTGAAGGAGCGGGAGAGCATCCTCAAGCTGCTGGATGGGTAGCAGGGACCAAGGACCCCCCACTCTGTGTGGACCTCACCTGCAGGGTGCTGCCCTGCCTGAGCCCTGCCGCCACGGGATGGAACCGGCACAACCTCACCCATGCCCTGAGTCTGCTCAGCCTCCCTGCTCTGATGAAGGAGCCCAGCTGCTGTCCCCTCCCTGTCTGGGGCTGTCACTGACTGAAGCTGGGCACCGCGTGGAGTTGCGGAGGTCCCTCCCTTCAACACCCCACCCCGGTTGGTGGCTTCCACTCCCGTGTCCTCCCTGCACTCCCCTGTTATTCGGGTGACATCAGCCAGGTCGCTGCAGGGGCCAGATGTTATGGTGCGGTTCTCACGGTCCCCTATTCTTCTCTGTGATGCGGGGCAGGGGGAGATCCAGCCCCCACGGGTGGTCTTGAGGGAGTGGGGAGGGGAAGGGGCTGGAGGGGTGGGGGGCCCGGTGGGTGGATGGCCGAGCTCTCTGTGTACCGGTGGTTTCTATTGCCGCGAGCACGGGCAATAAAGGCAGCCGTGTGCAGGTGATGGTGTGGTGACAGTTGGGGACGTCACGGGGGACAGCGCTTCCCGGCTGTGGGGGTGGATTCTGCCGGTGCTGGGCTCAGTCTGGAGAGAGATACGAGGAGTGGCGGGGCTGGGGCTGTCCTGCAGCTCCACGCGTGTCCTCCACTCGCGTCTACCCAAGGAACGCCCTCGCATCCTCACAACAGATGCACAGGGACAGCGTGCGGGTGATGCCGCGCCGCGCTTGGCGCTCTCCCCGCGCCTTTCCCGCGTGTCCACGCGCGCCCGCGGTCACGCGTGTCCCCCCCCTTCCCACCGCGGCCAAACCACCCCCTCCCATTGGCAGCGGCCGCGCGCTTGCCCGCCCCTCACCGTGACGTCAGCGCTGTCCGGCGGCGCCGCGCCGGGAGGAGTCGCCGCTGCTCCGCCGCGGGGCCCGGGGCCGGGGCCGTCGGTAAGGGCGGGGCGGGGCGGGGGCGGCGTGCCCACGCGTGGAGGTCGTGCCCAGGCGTGACACTGAGTAGCGGCGGTGGAGCTGCGCATCACCTGCGCCACGCAGCTCTGCTCCCACGCGTGTCCCGCCCGGCGCGGCTGTGCCGGCTAGGGGGCGTGGGGAATGGCGGTGGGGACCCCCCATGCACTTACGCGTGTGTCTGGAGCCCTCCTGCTGCCTGCCCGCCCCGCACCCGCCCCATGGGCGGGCATCGGGAGGGTCCCAGCATGTTTCCCCACTGGGGCAATCTACGCCAAAACTCCTGCGTCGACACAGATTGTTCCCATCACCCCACGATGACAACCACCTCCCCGTAGCATCCTGTCCCCCGTGTGTCCCCGTGCCATCCCAGCACGCTGACAACCTGTCCCCCACTCGTGTCACAGGTGGGAGTGCGTGGCCCCACAGGGCACCATGCCGCTGGGGCAGGATGGACCCAGCTGGAAGAAGAGGATCGAGGATATTCAGCGGATCTATGATTTCCGAGATGTCTTGGGCACGTGAGTTGTGGACTGGGGTGACACGCCAGTGACAGGCCACTCCTAGTGGTGGGTCTGGCCCCTCAGGCTTTGCCATGTGGCAGTGACCTGCCATGTGGAACCAGCTCAAATCCTGGCCCAAGGTGGGACTTGCATATGAGGGGACATGCTATGGGGCACAGGTGCCACCTCCCTCTGGCACTTGTTCCCTGTGCTGTGGGTACCTGAGGGTGATCTCCTGGCTGGCAGAGGGGTTCCTGGTGGTGCCCATGGCACCGTAAGACTCTTAGACTGGATTAGCAGGTTAATTACGTCAAGGCTTAGGGCCCAGTGCAGTGAAACACACTGCCTGTCACTCCTGTCTCTTCCCCACCTGGGCACTGCCAAGGATTCTGGATGGCTCCTGGGTGGCCATGGCTGCTACAGGGTGGTGCAGCAGAGGGCTACTGCAACCCACATGGGGGCTCAGCCCAAGCACAAGCCCAAGCCCAAGCTCGACCTTGGCAGCACTACAGCCTTATCCTGCCTGATATGGGGATGGTGCAGCCACACTGGGAGGGCAGACGGTGCCAGGCATCCTATCGCTGGCAGGGTCCCTGTCTGGCCATCCCAGCAGGCTGCTCCTGCTTGCTTTTCTCCTATAAATAGCTGGACTTTCTGCCTGTCGCCATGACAATCATGGCATGGCGGCATCGGCAGCTCCGGCTGGTGGCCTCCGTGCCCTGCTTATCCCTCACCCCCCCCAGGGGGGCCTTCTCCGAGGTGGTCCTGGCAGAGGAGAAGGCGACGCGGAAGCTCGTGGCCATCAAGTGCATTGCCAAGAAGGCACTGGAGGGAAAGGAGACCAGCATTGAGAACGAGATTGCCGTCCTCCACAAGTAGGGGCTGTCCCAGCGCCAGGGTGTGGGTTTCACTCTGGGGCCCCCACACCCACACCCAGCACAGCCCCCCACTGCCAGTGCTCCTTACCGCATGTTATTGCCAGTGCCCAAAATAGCCAGTGGCACGTGATGACCTGTGGCACGGAGCCTGGCTGCTCCCTGTCCCCTGGGGGCTGCTGTGGGGGCAGCCTGGTGCCCTCTCACCACCCCTCTTTGCCTCCCCTGCAGAATCAAGCACCCCAACATTGTGGCCTTGGACGACATCTACGAGAGTGGCACCCACCTCTACCTCATCATGCAGCTGTGAGTGACGTTGGGGGGCTCCAGAGGGGTGGGGGGGCCATGCTGACAGGTGATGCCCATCCCTGCAGGGTCTCGGGGGGAGAACTCTTTGACCGCATTGTGGAGAAGGGCTTCTACACTGAGCGGGATGCCAGTGCCCTGATCCAACAGATCCTTGATGCCGTCAAATACCTGCATGACATGGGTATTGTCCACCGTGACCTGAAGGTGAGCAGTTGAGGGGGGACACACACAGCACTGTCATGGTGGTGGGAGGAGGAGACCCCAGTGTCACTCCTGCCTCTACCTGCCTCGTAGCCCGAGAACCTGCT